>NC_056631.2:116591182-116858682 GCF_002870075.4 Lactuca sativa
AACAAATGGATGATACACGAGGAAGTAACAATCAATAACAAAACACAATCGAATGAAACTATCAGTCCTAACATTTACTATAGCACTTCAGTTTAAATCTAGATACAAACAATGTACCTAATTCAATTAAACTAATATTTTGATACTTATTCAAACATGCCCACATAATTAAAGTTAAAATATCTTTTGAACTCTATTTCAATGTAAAACAAGTTTAAAGTTTAATAGTTTAACGGTTGTGTAAATAGGTTCGTCCCAAAGTTCTAAAAGATTATCAAAGCTAAATGATCTATTAGTTTGTAACATTTTAGTAAAAAAAGATTTCATAATCTTCCAATACAAAGTATATCGTCTTGTAAAAATTCTATGTTCTTCCTTTCTATGTAATTAATCAAAATCTAATTTGAGGTGTAACGTACAACATAGACGCACACAATGAAATATTACCCATAATTTTTTATAATTGTATAAAATCGTATGACGTTTTTAAATTTTTGAAAGCAGGATAAGATTCTATCATATTTTCATTGGTATATGTTTTTGTATTCTCCAATGTAAAAAATACAATATTTTTCTAGTCGTAAATGAAATACGTTTACTCACTTATAACACAAAATGGATGGAAGCTTAGCTTTGAATATTTAATTGAAAACAAGACAAAAAACAAGATAAAAAGTAGAAAACAATTAACAAAAATTATATATCATGTTACGTGAGAAGTTAAGAAGCATAGATTGTTGAACTTTATATCTTCATCATAACAAACTTCTAAAACATGTTAAGTGTTCATAGCATTTCACCAAATTGTTTTATAATTCTATAAATATTTGATGAATTGCCGTGAACATTAGCATGTTATAGCAACTTATCCCAACCTATTGAACTTGCTCTCCACTTTACTTCATTACATCGTATAAGCACTTTCATAGTAAGGAAATATTATTTCCAACACTATTGTTGAATGCAAGAGTAATGTAAATGAAAATGTTCGATGGTTTACATATTCTAACCATTTTTTATAACAATGTTGATTACTATTGTATCTCAAAAAAATAAATGTTAGATATTGTCTTCTAATGTTAGAAGGGTTATATGGAAAATAAAAAAAAAAATCCTAAAAAAACCCTAAAAATGCATAAAAAAAATACTAAGAGATCACAAATATTTTTTTGACTTTTTTACCAAAAAATCGCGGGCATTTTACAAATTCGCTGAAAAAAAATAGATTCTTTTTTTTTTCAAAATTTTTTTTCAGCGAATTTGATGAAAAAAGTAGCGATTTTTTGTATATATAAAGTAAAAAAAAAAAGATTTGTGATTTCTAAATATATTTTTTTAGCATTTTTATGATTTTTAGGGTTTTTTGTTTTCCATACAACCTAAACCTGTATATATATATATATATATATATATATATATATATATATATATATATATATATATATATATATATATATGTATATATATATATATATATATATATATATATATATATATATATATATATATATGGAAAGAATAAAATGAGAACATCTAAAATGTTGAGAACGCGAGAACAAGTATATTCATTTGTGATTCCATGTATTCATTTGTGGAGAAATTATAAATTTATACGTACAATCAACATGAATATGCTTTTTCTCTTCAATTAAAATTAAAGTCGTAAAAATTTATTAATTTTCCACAAATGAATATGTGGAATCGCAAATTAATATATTTTGTTCTCGCGTTCTCAACCTTTTTAGTGTTCTCATTTGATCCTACTCCTATATATAAAGAATATTAGATATTTTAACTATATAAAAATATGAAATTTAATGAACGTTTATTATAAAGGTTTAAAAAATATTCCAGTAGATGACAATCATATTTATAAAAGAAAAACAAATTATTGTAGATTTATTTATATAGGTAATTTTTTATAATTCATATTTCAATTTATTTGACTTCTTTCCAACTATTTCTTATGTCCCATAGAATTAAGAGAAAAATAGTTATCACTGCATTCCTTATAAACATATACTTCAATTTAAGAGAAATTGGCTTCCGTTTTACATTCATAATGTGACAACCCGAAATTTTCATTTGTACGAACTCTACCGTCAAGAACTTCAATTAAAAGTCAAATTCATTCCTACTAATTTTTAGCTTGGTTTAACGTCCGTTTGGGTATTTTTAAAATTTTATTCTTCGAGAGAATAAATGAAAGGAAGTATTTTCTAGGATTATTGGGGAATAAATAAAACAAATAACACCTTAATGAGGTGCTTACGGCCAAACATGAGGGGTTTGGGCCAAAACCCTTTTGACCGAGAACTCATGCTTAAGGTATGAGTTTACTCCTCCTTTCCTCATTCCTTACTTCCAAACTCAAGAACACCTATTTTTTCTCTCAAGTATCATAAGAGCTACTTCCAAATCTTCCAAAAATGTAAGTGTTTCTCCTCTTGATTTGTTGATACAACACTTCATCTAGTAGTTACACATGATTTCATCCATGAAATCTTCTCTTGTTCTTAGATCTTTCAGTGTTCTTCAAGAGCACCAAGAACACACACTAGTGTTTTAGGCCGAAACCACCCTTCTTTTCTTCCATATTGTAAGTATCTACCTCCTATACTTGTTATCTAGTGAGGATACTTGATTTAGGGCCTTGAAATCGCCATTTTCCAAGAACAAAAGGAGTTTTAGGTTTAGTGCATCTCCTTAAACCGAAAACCCTAAAGAAAAGTCCCTTTTAGACCTTAAAACTCACTTAAGGCTTCAGATAAAGCTTAGAAACCCTATGCATGTTTGAAAGCCCTTGAAAAACACCATATGCACCAAGGATCCTGAGTTTTCGGTCTTAACCGAAAACCCTAAAAACCGAGAACCGCTTCGGACCGAGAACCCTTCGGACCGAGAATACCATTAGGACCGAAAGCTTCTACGAACATGCCACTTGGACAGAAAGCTCCATTTGGTGACCATACACTTCTTTATGCAATCATTTGTGATTGTAACACTTCCATATAAGTGTTTCCTAGACTATAAGAGTGCTATCCTTCTTAACTAGTTGTATAAACACTAAATGCATGCATATATGTGTCTTTATATGCTAAAATAGGATCCGTGTGTGCTCAAGTCCTCACTTGACACTTAGCATCCTTTTTCCGATCTTACATTCGCATCACTCATTTCAGGTGAGTTCATACCCCTTAATCAACCTTTGAAATGATTTTAGATGCTTTTACGGGGGGGGGGGGGGGGGGGGGGTGGAATACAAGTTGAAACATTCTAGTAATTGCTTTAATCGCATGATTAACTTTTTAAAGTACTATAATCTCTTTTTAAATTACTAAACTTTTATCAAAGTCTTTTAAACATATATCCTGGTTAGATTCATGTCTATAATTGATATAGTTATATAAGCAGGATTTGAAGGACTTAGGACTGATAACCCGGTTTAATTCTTGTTCCTTGTTTTTTTGTGGACTTAGAGTAGCCGGTTATCTGTCCGAGTGTCGTTAAATTCCTAGTTATATATATTATGTATATCTGTTTAGATATTAAAACTCTTACTCCAGTTCTGCACCTTTGGGTAGCAAAGGTACCTAGATAACCTCTCAAGTAAACTATAATACGTATAGTTTGGAAATCAACAACAAATTTTATGAGGAGAAACTAGCTATATCAATATTCTAAAACATATACTTTTAGTAAAAAGAAATGTATATTAGAAATCAAAACACGAGATACATCCTTATGACGCGGATTTCACCGTTGTCGAGTTGGTAACCAGAGTCACCTGGAGGGAGAGCAAGCATTATGTGTATAGATCTATACGGGATAGACCATCCCACATCCGGACTGCTAGCTACAGTTCTGGCCGACCAAGCCGACGGGTGACAAATGTCACATTTAATTCGACGCCAGTAGGTCGTCGTGTTTACATTCGTCAATCAGTATGGTTACGAGTATCTTCACATTTACCTTATAATTCATGGCTTTAAGGTAAGTAGTACCATGGTAGTTTCTATATATAAAACTATGGTACTATAATATTTTCCCTAATACATTAACTTAGGACGTTTTTATATAAAACAATAATGTAAAAGTATATTATGATAATGATAGTAACATTTGGGAAAAATGCTCTTTTAACATAAAACAGTCGAGTCTTGGTAGAATACTGCTTTTAGTAAAGAAACTCATTCTCTTTCAACATAAAACAGTCGAGTCTTGGTAGAAGACTGCTTTTGGTAAGGGAACTCCTTCTTTTAAACATGAAACTGTAGAGTCTTGGTAGAAGACTACTTTTAATAGAAAATATAGGATTTTCTGGAAGGAATTCAAATACTCTGTAAACTTTTATCACCATTATCTAATGAGATTATTTTGAGGAAAAACATGTATTTATATCAATGTCATTAAAATATTTATGAACTCACCAACATTAAAATGTTGATCCGCTCTTTCAAAATAACTTGTATTCTCAGGTCGCCAGTAGACAGGTACACTCCCGGAGCTTTTGCGAAGTCAGCCTTGTACTGAGCTGCACCTTATGTTATTTTCTATATCTACTGTTGATGTTGTTGCTAAATGTAACCTATGTAAAAACTTATATTATTAATGCAATGGTTGTTATACTTTGATTACTATACTGCATGTGTTGTGATACTTGACATGACGTCCTCCACCCCAGAACGTTTCCGCCGTTCCGGTTTTGGGGTGTGATAGATTTGTATAAGAGCATTGTTTATAGTGAACTCAGTATATCAAATCATAAAAGATATACAACCTATAAATACAATGGGATAAAAACACTCTGACCAAGAGTTATACTTTAAAACATAACCATATTTTACAGAAGTATAAATACATCCAAAATATAAAAGCCCGAACAAGTATCACAAGAAGAACAAGAATAAAAGTCTTTGGATGTTGAACATTACCGTCAAACCTGGACAGTTATGTAATCGTAACTGGAATAAATATAGCCTGATCAACTATATTTATTCGAGATGCGACTAAAGTGTGTTTGGGAGTGATGATGGTGTTGCAATGAATCTGAAACTTACCATATAGGAATGCTGGAGCCGAACATAAAGTTTAAAAATACTATAGGAGTATTTTATGATACTATAGACTAACAATAAACCAAAAATCATGTCCATAAATTTTAGAAACAAACATGTAATTAAAATACTATAGGAATATTTTAGGAACCTTAAATAACCTTACGTGAAAACTAAAAAGACCCTTATGGGTCGGTTTATGATTCCAGAGTGTATGCTCCCCAAATTTATATATTGTGAGGATCTCATAGGCTAAGAATGTGTGGTTTCGCTCTACTTCCTTTTCCTTGTTTGGATGTGGATATAGAGTAGTATCACATATTCGAAGACCTATTAGATCTAAATTACATATGATTAGTGTACACTATGTAATTATAGCAGGACTCGATATGGATCACCCAGTAAAATGTTTTAATAATCTCTTAAGATTCTTTAGACATTCCCATTCTAGCATAAACCCCTTTAGAAAAACTTATCCACTTCAGTAATCGGCAGAGGAGTCGATAAAGACCCATGAGATATTCATTGAGAAGATTTCCATGTAGGAAATAAATGAATAGTGATGAGACTATTGAAATCACCATGTACCTATACCTTTTAGGGACGTCGGTGGGAAATTCACTTGAAGTTCCAAGATTCCAGTCATCCATTATGAAGTGATGACAATCAGAGTCAGAATCGGAAGTAAGGAGGAGCAGAAATTCAATATGTATACGGGAGAAGGGAACCCTATATAAGTACCTAAAGAAAACCAACGTTTATTCCAGTCAAGAGTAAACGGAGATTAGAAGGAGCCAATGTATGAAACCCGAGAAGTGTTTCTACCTCTTTAACGTCATGCTAATAATCCATAAAATAATACAATTTAGTGAGCTAGTGATTACACTACTCACACTATGTGTTAGGCAAATCGTATTTCCTGTCGCGATTAAAATATAAATAGACCGGATCACGAAACCTCGATTGTGAATGATTAGCCCTAAATTTCCATGAGTCTTTTTCTTGGGTAATTTTCATTCTAAAGTCCTTACGAATATTTTCAAAGCTGGAGAGTGAACTTCTTCAATATAAAGATAACCTAGTTGAAACGACACTCATTTTATGGCTTTCCGATGCATTTACTTCTACCCTGTTATCAAGACTACATCATAGGGATGTAGGACGACACTTAGAGAACCATAACTTAAAGCGAGGGAAAATTTTATGCCTCTTATATCAAAGAAAGATACGTCTAGGGGTAACCATCGTTTCTCATCAACTTGTGTTCCTCATCGTGTAGGAAAAACCATGCCTCCGAAGAAACGTAACCAACTCGCTAGTAAGACACCGACTCTTCAGATCGATGAAGCTACGTTCCAAGCTGCAGTTTCAGCAGCCGTAGCAGCTGTCATGGCTCACCTGAATGCTAACAACGCCAATGTTAGCAAGAGCACTATCAGGAATCCCAATCATAGCAATAGGCAGCAGCAACCAGAACTGGTGTGTAAAGCCACCCAAGAACTCCCATCTAATCCCCTGAAAAGAAAGCTTGTGAACGAGAAAGGGAGTACCTCGGCTCAAGGACCTTCCGAAGGGCAGCAAGCTGTGGTAGACAATGATGAGTTTTGAGCATTCTAACACTTCCTAAGTGTACATGCAACCCTAATAAACCTTGGATATATGTTTGTCTAAACACATGCAAAATTTGGTTTCCAAGGTTCATAATCCTATCTAGAATACATGGGAACTTTAATCCTAAAAGGATAGCTAGAAATACATACCTTGTAGTTGATTTTGATTCCTTGAAACCTTGTGAGCCTAGCACCCCAAGTGTGATGCCTCAAATGCTTCAGACAACAGCAAATGCTTTTGGAATGACTTTAGAGAGAATGCACACACTCTAAAAATCGGCCTAGCCCTCACTTCTCTTTGTGTAGCCGATTTTGGTGGAGAACATGTTCTTTATATAGTGTTGACACATCTAGGGGTTACACCATGTAAACCCTCATGTGTCATGGCTCTTCATTTCCATGACCCATGGGTTTGTAACTCCCTTGGAGCATCCATGGAACATCCTATGGGTTTAACCCAACTTGATAATCCATGGAGCCTCTTAGCCCACTATACAAGTTATGGATGATTTACATAATCAACCAATATATTTAATTAGTTATCTTTTGATCAATTAATTAATTCTAAATTAATTCTTGATCAAACTAATTAAATAATACTATTAATATATTAGAACTTATAATATATTAGTAAACCACAAGTGTTTTTTCTCTCATTTAGTCTATCCAATTGCATGGTGCCATGCAACCCAAATGGACCATGCTGGGTCGGGCCAAGTACATACCAGAAATAGTTATGGACTTAGACACCTTATCCAACAGGCAATACCCCTGTCAACCCACCTGTCTCGACACCAAAAAGACCATACCTAGGAAACTTCCCTCACTGCAGCAAGTGTAACTACCATCATTATGGATTCTGTCGAGAACCCTTTTGTGTTAGATGGAACATGAAGGGGCATACCGCTCGCAACTGCAGAAGCCCGGTTGAATTCATCACATCAACCACCAATGTTGGGACCAGTCCAATATGCCATCTATGTGGTGAAATTGGGCACCTCAAAAGGGACTGCCCAACTGAAAGAAATGACAAGGAAGCAGGAGGAGCTTAACCCTAGTACCTAGGGGAAACTCAAGGAACCCAGTAGAATTTTGGTACACCTCTCAACCTTAAGTAGCTAATCGAAAACTTAAAATAATCAATTCTACTCGAAATTACTCCCTCGTTAAGGAAAAAGTCGCAGCACTGTAGTAAAACTTAAAAACCCATCAAGTAAAGCTATGATGTCTTAGTATATACATTAAGGCCATTTATAATTAGGATTGATAGAACTCGAGTGAGTGATGCGGCCTTATCTCCCGTTCCTTGTTTGGTTGTGGATTTAGGGCAGAGTCGCTCAGTCAACAGTCCTTTTTAATCTTAATTATACATGACTAGTGTATAATAGGCGATTATAGAGAGGCCTCTTGAGAAATATATTCATGAAAAGTACATCTTTCCAAAGTATCAGGACCCTAGCATCCAGAGTCAGTCATGTAGGTTCAAGTATTCGCGGTAGTAATACCATGGACGAGCCCGAAACGTTAAGAACTTGTGTGCTCTGTCCAGCACATGGTCCTATCAATCTCCATTTCATATCGTGTCGATGTTCATTAATTTTGACATTACCTTCAGTCATGGTTCGACTTGGTTCGACTATGTGAGAATTACTAGTGCTGTGTAAAAAGAACTTTCACCTTATCCTAAGCATCAAATGAAATTCATTTCGAACCTACTAGGAAACCTAATGCGAACCATCGACCGTCTCTCTCATTCGACCTTTAGAAATACCTAGGAGAGCGGTACCACACGCTGTTAACCAACCCCATTAGACATGAAAACCAGAAGCGAAAGGCACTGCAGATGTGCCGAAAGACAATAACCACCCGAGGCCTACTCAGTAGATCCTCCAGAAAGACCACTTGCACCGCACGATCTAGTTCGTGAATCAAGAGAAAGAGCTAATGGGATTAACTTTCTACTACTGAGTATATGCATTAGAGTGGTATATGAATTAGGTCAATAAGATTTAAGATGTGTGCTTCCGCCCTATTCCTTGTTCCTTGTTTGGTTTCGAGTTTGGGGTGGTGCCACACATCTGAACATCCTGTCAGACTCCATTTTATACGACTCATATACACTAAGTAATAGTGTCTGAGCCGAGTATGAGGTATACCACGAACCTTAAAATAAAACCCTTCGTCATATACCCATAGGGAATGAGCAGAAGTCAAGAAAACAATTGTGGGTTGAGCTACTAAAATGACTACAAATTCGAAATTTGTTGTCATCCCAGGTCAGGCCAACATGGTAGCTGACGCCCGTAGTTAGGAAAAGTAACTCAAGTCGTAAGAGTCAAAAACATTGACTACGACCATCCATTCATGCCTAATCCTACAAATTAAGCATCTCAGTAGTGGGCCAAGAAACCTGGAAAGCTGGACAGGTTAAACTCTGAGAAGAATGGATGGGGAAATGAAAGGTTCTGAGTGACAAATTCTTATGCCCTCTAGCTTTAATCTGGATAGAGAAACTCGGTAACATCGGAAGAGTAGCTACCAGGGGATGCCCGCGCTACTCAAACACTTCGTTCATCCAAATACAGACGAGAAGCGCCTAGGTCGGAAAGAGTTGTGATAGTGCCTCGCCGTGTGAGATAGTTACCATCGCCCTAAAGACGATAGTCTACATTCACCAAAGTTAATATCAGGATGCAAAGAACCGCATGATTTCCTCCGCGACACGGGATACTTGAGTAAAGTAGGCAGCAAGTTGCGTTAAACTTTATAACCCAGGTCGTAAAGAGATTGTGGACTAGACACCAGTCTAGGTGTTATTCGACAGGTTATACAAGATCACGCGCTCCCTACAAACTTGAGGAAGCAGACACAATGGAAAAACTAATGGAGCATGTCATAGAGATTACTAGACTACCAGGTGTTCCAAGGAATATCATCTCTAAAGAGATAGTAGAACCACCTCCCGAAAAAGTCAATCACTTCAGAAAATCTCTAAGGATGAAGCTAGCCCTGATCAGAGACTGCTAATCCATGAAACAGCGAACCGAGTGAGAGAATGATTCCTTCCGATTAAGGATCACGCTGTGAAAGCATCTATTAGACGAGGATGAATATTGGAATATATCTAAGCATCATCCGGTAAAACCTCTATCATCCTGACATTGAGATATTCTGTTAGAAACACCTAATGAGTCGAAAATACAGGTCCTTTATGCACTGGGCTAAGGTAGATGCCACACAACCAATAGATGCCAGCATATAGTCGGCGCCTTCAATGATCCAGAAAACCTCCGAAAGCCAACCAGTAGGAAGTACGAATCTGAAGATGACCTGAGCCTCTTAAGAACCAATCGAAAGGACTACATCTCCAGTGAGGGCAAACTTTTGGAACTACCGAATGGAAATCACGCCAAGTGATGATCTCACCATGGAAGTACATTATGTTCTAGGTATTGAAACGTTCTATTTCCCAAGAGCTTAGGACCATCAGAGATTCTTGATGAGAATTGGTCCAACACCATCACATCTCAACTACTTTAGGGATTCCATAAATTCCACCCTAATCTATCCACGTCTCAAACTTGAAAAAGTGCTTGTCCTACGTGACTCTTGTAATCCTACTCGACGAGATCGAAATCAATGAGAGCCTCAACTTCATGGAGGAACCTGTAGAGAACATGGACCGAGAGGTCAAGCGAACAAAGCGAAGCCGTGTCCCGATAGTGAAGGTTCACTGAAATGCCAAGCGAGGACCTGAATTCACTTGGGAACGCGAAGATCAGATGAAACAAAAGTATCCACATCTCTTTTCAAATCCATGATTTGTATTCTAGGTTCGAATTTCGGGACGATTTTCCCTCTAACGGGGGGATGATGTGACAACTCGAAATTTTCATTTGTACGAACTCTACCCTCAAGAACTTCAATTAAAAGTCATAGTCATTCCTGCTAATTTTTAGCTCGGTTTAAAGTCCGTTGGGGTATTTTTAAATTTTTATTCTTCGAGAGAATAAACGAAAGGAAGTATTTTGTAGGATTATTGGGGAATAAATAAAACAAATAACACCTTAATGAGGTGCTCACGGCCAAACATGAGGGGTTTGGGCCGAAAACCCTTTTGACCGAGAACTCATGCTTAAGGCATGAGTTTACTCCTCCTTTCCTCATTCCTTACTTCCAAACTCAAGAACACCCACTTTTTCTCTCAAGTATCATAAGAGCTACTTCCAAAAATGTAAGTGTTTCTCCTCTTGATTTGTTGATACAACACTTCATTTAGTAGTTATACATGATTTCATCCATGAAGTCTTCTCTTGTTCTTAGATCTTCAAGTGTTCTTCAAGAACACCAAGAACACACACTAGTGTTTTGGGTCGAAACCTTCCTTCTTTGCTTCCATATTGTAAGTATGTACATCCTATACTTGTTATCTAGTGAGGATACTTGATTTAGGGCCTTGAAATCGCCATTTTCCAAGATCAAAAGGAGTTTTCGGTTTAGTGCATCTCCTTAAACCGAAAACCTTAAAGAAAAGTCCCTTTTAGACCCTAAAACTCACTTAAGGCTTCAGATAAAGCTTAGAAACCCTATGCATGTTTGAAAGACCTTGAAAAACACCACATGCACCAAGGATCCTGAGTTTTCGATCTTAACCGAAAACCCTAAAAACCAAGAACCTCTTCGGACCGAGAACCCCTTCGGACCGACAATACCATTAGGACCGAAAGCTTCAAATAACATGCCACTTGGACCGAAAGCTCCGTTTGGTGACCATACACTTCTTTTTTGCAATCATTTGTGATTATAACACTTTCATATAAGTGTTTCCTAGACTATAAGAGTGTTATCCTTCTTAACTAGTTGTATAAACACTAAATGCATGCATATATGTGTCTTTATATGCTAAAATAGGATCCGTGTGTGCTCAAGTCCTCACTTGACACTTAGCATCCTTTTTCCGATCTTACATTCGCATCACTCATTTCAGGTGAGTTCATACCCCTTAATCAACATTTGAAATGATTTTAAATGCTTTTATGGGGGGGGGGGGAATACAAGTTGAAACATTCTAGTTATTGCTTTAATCGCATGATTAACTTTTTAAAGTACTATAATCTCTTTTTAAATTACTAAACTTTGATCAAAGTCTTTTAAACATATATCCTGGTTAGATTCATGTCTATAATTGATATAGTTATAAAAGTTGGATTTGAAGGACTTAGGACTGATAACCCAGTTTAATTCTTGTTCCTTGTTTGGTTGTGGACTTAGAGTATCCGGTTATCTGTCCGAGTGTCATTGAAGTCCTAGTTATATATTATGTATATATGTTTAGATATTAAAACTCTTACTCCAGTTCAACGCCTTTTGGTAGCAAAGGTACCTAGATAACCTCTCAAGTAAAATATAATACGTATAGTTTGGAAATCAAGAACAAATTTTATGAGGAGAAACTAGCTATATCAATATTCTAAAACATATACTTTTAGTAAAAAGAAACGTATATTAGAAATCAAAACACGAGATACATCCTCATGACACGGATTTCATCGTTGTTGAGTTGGTAAACAGAGTCTCTTGGAGGTAGAGCAGACATTGTGTGTATAGATCTATACGGGACATACCATCCCACATCCTGAATGCTAGCTACAGTTCCGACCGACCAAGCCATGGGGTGACAAATGTCACATTTATTTCGACGCCAGTAGGTCGTCGTGTTTACATTCGTCAATCAGTATCGTTACCAGTATCTTCACATTTACCTTATAATTCATGGCTTTAAGCTAAGTAGTACCATGGTAGTTTCTTTATATAAAACTACGATACTATAATATTTTCCCTAATACATTAACTTAGGACGTTTTGATATAAAACAATAATGTAAAAGTATATTATGATAATGATAGTAACATTTGGGAAAAATGCTCTTTTAACATAAAACAGTCGAGTCTTGGTAGAATACTGCTTTTAGTAAAGAAACTCATTCTCTTTCAGCATAAAACAGTCGAGTCTTGGTAGAAGACTGTTTTTGGTAAAGGAACTCCTTCTTTTAAACATGAAACTGTAGAGTCTTGGTAGAAGACTACTTTTAATAGAAAATATAGGATTTTCTGGAAGGAATTCAAATACTCTGTAAACTTTTATCACCATTATCTAATGATATTATTTTGAGGAAAAACATGTATTTATATCAATGTCATTAAAATATTTATGAACTCACCAGCATTAAAATGTTGATCCGCTCTTTCAAAATAACTTGTATTCTCAGGTCGCCATTAGACAGGTACACTCCGGGAGCTTTTGCGAAGTTAGCCTTGTACCGAGCTGCACCTTATGTTATTTTGTATATTTACTTTTAATGTTGTTTCTAAATGTAACCTATATGAAAACTTATACTATTAATGCAATGGTTGTTATACTTTGATTACCATACTGCATGTGTTGTGATACTTGACATGATGTCCTCCACCCCAGAATGTTTATGCCGTTCTGGTTTTGGGGTGTCACTCATAAGGTATTAAATCACAATGTCAAAGGAATATAATCATAATCTTTCACATTACAGTTTAGTGAGTTGCTCATGAAACTGTTGTAAACAATTCTTGTGTGAATTCAGTTGCTTAATCTAAGTCATTGCATAGAGAAATGGTGATTATAATTTCTGACTTATAGCACATATGGAGTATTTGTACTACTAGATACGACCTCAAAATAACAGGGGTCAAGGTCGGCCAGTGAGACTGGGGGATAAGCTTCATCGTCGAGAGGGAAATAGCCCGGATCACCAGCTAAGGCCCCTAAATGATCGCTCAGTGATAAAGGAGGTAGGGGTGTAGAGACAATCAAGAGGTTTGCCTAGAAGCAGCCACCCTTGAAAGAGTGCGTAATTGCTCACTGATCGAGTGCTCTTGCGCCGAAGATGAACGAGGTTAAGTGATCTGAAAATGCAACTATTGGATGGATATAATTATCTTTTGTCTTTCTACAGCAGGTATTGATGGCTTCTCAATAAGAATTTCACGATAATAGTTCATTGGGGCTTTGAGATCTTTTTGGACAGACTCTTTGATGGTTCTGAACACATCTTTAGTTGATCAAGTGAATGACAACAATTTTTGCTTCTTCAGCCAATCATCACAAACATAAACCAATATAAAGAATCCCTACTGAATTCATTATATAACACAATTCCTTTATAGTCTAATTCTAAAAAGAAACTCCACATTGTCAATAGTCGCAGTCATAATCATCACCATCATTTATATTAATTACTTTTCCATCCTCTTGTACCTTCTCTACATATCCATGTCAAAACCATAAAGGTAGCCAAGGAAATCTCAGCAAATTACATATAATATAAAACATCATATTGATATGAACTTGGCATAATATAACATGCTTGTAAGAACTTAAATTGATGATTACTTTGATAAGGAAAATAGATGCTTTAGTAGATGCAAGTATTCTCATGTCAAGCACAAGGAGAATGATAACATTTAGAATTCAAAGTGTGACATACACATTCATTCATTTTATATCATGGTTTGAAATATGTTTGGAGTTTTTATACAAATAAACAAATATGCATCACTGGCATTACCAAAACTGGATAAAACAAACTTAATTGCCTATAAATATACTCATTTTAGCTTTTAAATGTTTAAAAATTCCTAAAGATCCATCGTCATAAATAATTTAACTGTTGTAGATGTTAATATTTGTAAGAATGTTGGACAAACCTAGTCATTGTGGGAACATGAGAAACTACCCAAATTAAGTTAGTTGAAAATGACGTTATACATTATAATAGTAGTCAAATACGTTATTTCCAAATTATCTTGTATCTATATCCATACATTCAAGAAATTATAAAGACAAACGATTCTTAAATTGATGAAATAATAGCACAAATTGCATATGAGAGTTATAATTTCAGGGGAAATTAAAAACCTTCTCCATTCAAAATAAAAGTCTTTCTAACCCTCGCAGTAAGTAAAATTAAAAGTATACGAACTTTCCTTGTAAATCAGGGCTTGAGTGGTATTGCGAACATGCCAATGTTTAGAAGGAAAGCGGCAGATTCCTTGCTTATTTCTTGCGATCGTGGTTATTAAGTTTCAAACAATCCACGATTTGGTTATGAAGTTTCATATATGTGGTTACTTTGAACTTGCTCGATTTGAAAAAGATCTTGAAGCCATAGTCATAAGATGCAAGTTCAAAATACAAACACGACAAAGATTGTGGGTTGTGCGCATTTCAATAATATACATCTAAACTATTTTTACGTTTTAGGTTTTGAAGAACAAACTTGAGGTCGAACTCTTTGTTATACTTATAAGAAGGTTCTTGCAATAGTTCATTCTCTTTATGATTGTCTCTTTCTTGCTGAAAATCAGCGGCTAACCCCTTTATTTTTCATTTTTAGTTCTAAAGTTTTAAATTTCGTTGAGGAGAATGGGACCTAAAAAAGTAGAAGGGATATATTAGGGTCTGGTGATAATAACCAATGAATAAACCAATAAGAGAGCATAAATTTGGGAAGAACATGAATTGTTGATCGATATATCAGTGAAGTGCCAACAATTGTTGATGTGGAGATTGTTTCAAGGGTACTCGAGGTGGTTGATGGAGATGACGAAGGTGGTGGTAGGCAGCGACATTGGTGGAGAAAGTCGGCATCCAAGTGATTTCAATTTTTGAACGCAAAATGAATTTTCATATCAATTTTAGGATCCAAGACTTTCGGATATTGATGACGGATCCGACTATATTTATGGTTCCTTATTTTCAGGAATGAAACTGCACAGTAGGAATAGGCGGGAAAAGAAAAAAAAGGTTTAATATAATGATGTCATGTGGCAAAAATATAATTTAGAAAGATGCATGTGGCCTAAATAGGATTCATTTATTAGAATATGTATATATATATATATATATATATATATATATATATATATATATATATATATATATATATATACATATATATATATATATATATATATATATATATATATATATATATATAAAATCGTAAATGACAATATGTAACATTTAACTATGAGAGATTACATTGATATTTGACACCCATATAATATCATCCGTTTTTTACTATCTATATATTAAAGTTAATGTGGTATAAAAGTATTTAATTTGATACTAGACTCTAACAAATAAATAATACACCAGAGAGTAAGTAACAAAACAAGGTCGGATGAATGTGTAATTCCTAACCTTCATAAAAACAGTTTTGTTTAAGTCTAGATACTAACTAAGCATCTAGCCCAGTGGTATTCGGTGTTGTCCTCCCTCCTTGAGGTCGAAGATTCAAGTCTCACTTTGAACATAAGTGGAATAAATTAGGAATAGTTTAGTATTTGTCGTTCAAAAAAAAAACTAAGCATTTAGTTCACCTAAACGTATGTTTTAACACCTTTGAAATATCCTCACAATTGTTGTAATAGTTTATGTCCCTAAAGTCTAGACATTTGTTAAATGTTAATAATATGTGATGTAGTGACATTTTATTAACGAAATAAGAGTTCCATTCCACCATATATATATATATATATATATATATATATATATATATATATATATATATATATATATATATATATATATATATATATATATCATTATTATATAAAAAAAACCTTATTTTTTAGAAAGCGTCCACAGCCCGTGAGATTGCCTCAAAGAAGCGCATATGGCAACGGTTGAAGACAATCAATCATCGCTTTCAACAAGGCGTTTCAAAGAGAAAGGTACATCTTTTCTCAACCGCTTCCTTTCAGGCTCCCATTTTCGAATCCTGGAGCGAACACGTTGCTACCATCCTCACAACAGAATGACACAACTTACCACTGTGCCGATTCAATCCTTCTTATCACCGTTCCTCACCTTCTATATAAATCCTTTTTCTCTGTGTAAACCATGTTTTTCTCAGGCCTCCTATTTCAATTTCACGTTGTTTATTGGCCGCCACATCAACCGCCTTTTGAATGGCGCCATGGCATCAACATCGATTCACAATGGCTTCTTATGTGTATGCGTTTGATGTTCCAGATTGTGTGTGACCAACGCTTCCCTTCACATTGATACTGCCGATGTTTCCTATGATCTGATTCCCCTCTATACGACCTCTCCCCTTTTCATCTCATACCAAGGCAAAATCAATTTTACTTTGTTGGCTTCATTTTCCTACAATTTATTCATTCTTGCTTCTCTTCTACATCCTATCACGACATGTTTTCCTTTGATGTTTACAATCGGCCCATTTGTCACATAATCGATGATGAACAACATCCAGTAATGTAACAACCCAAAAATTTCCGTTAGTTTTAACGTCGAAATCAACGTCAAAATTAATTACGTCAAAAATTAGTCAAATTTATCCCGAAAAGATTTTTGACCGGATTTAAACCCGTTGGAATATTTTAAATAATATTCGTCTAGCGAACAAAAATTAAGGCGGTATAATTTTAAAAATTTGACGTGATTAATAATAGTTGTGGAAAACCCCGTTCGCGGTTGGCGTCAGGTGAACCCCAACCAGGCCATAAGCTCCACCCTATATAAGGGTTGAGTGGGTTTCACTCCCACCCTTTTTCCCCACCTTAGACTCTCTCTCTCTCTCTCTCTCTCTATTTTCTCTCTCTACAAAACGGGTTTTGGTCAAAAATCACCCCTCCGAGCCTCAAATCGGTAAGTAAACCTTCCTAGCTTGTTATCCAACTTATCTAGCTTGCAAATTCGTGACTTAAACACCCGGAACCCTCAAGAACATGAGTTTATGGTCCAAGAACACCTTCATGGACCGTAAACACTCATAATGGGGTTTTAATGCTCAAAAACCCTTCCAAACCACTTCTAGTGCTTAGCAATGGCTTAGAGGCTTACCCGAAAGGACTTAGAACACCAAAATCGGACCAAATGGGGAGTAAACATGAGTTTACGGTCTAAGGATGTTCTTAGACCGTAAAACAATATGCATGGACCATAAACACTTGTTTAAGTGTTAAACCACCCCTCAAACACCTCTAAGGGCTTCCATGAACTTCCTAGAGTGCATAGAACCTTATTTTCCTTCATTATATGCACCAAAGCATACAAAATCATGTCACACTTGAGTTTATGGTCCAAGAAGGTTTTTAGACCGTAAACACCTATTCTTAGACCATAAACACCCCCAAAGGGTGTTAAAGTGCCCTAAACACTTTGTATGGCTTGGAATTGGACCTAGAACTTTGTATGCTTAACCTACAACCAACAAAACATAGGATTCATGGACAAAATGAGTTTACTACCATAAAATCATGTGTTTAAGGTAGTAAACTCCCCAAGAACATATCCTTAGACCGTAAACACCTTTCCAAGTTGTTTAAGTGCCCCAAACACCTTCCTATGCTCCTAAAAGTGACTAGAACCTTACATGCATGAGTTAGAACCACCAAACAACAAAAGAAATGGACCGACATGAGTTTACAACCGTAAAATCATTTGTTTACGATTGTAAACTCCTCAAGGAGTATTCATTGGCCGTAAACTCCTTTAATGGTCCATTTTGAAGCCTTAAACCCTTCATAAGCCCTAGAATTGAACCTAGCCTAGTTCCACGAGTGTTATAAGACTTTAATGGATCAAAGAACACAACATCCATGAGTTTACGGCCGTAAACTCATGGGGACAAGGTCTTAGGGCCATAAACTCTATAAAGAGTTTACTCTTGAGGAGTAAACTCCCTAACTAGGCCATACACACCTTTAGATGTTACCCGGGGCACTCCTAGCACTTGACCAAAGTGTTTTCCGTATCTTAGGATGCGTATACGTGTTTAATTAGTATTATATTTACTAATTGTGTGTAAACATATGTCATCATATGTTTATAGGTCACTAAGCGTGTTCAAGTCTTTACTTGACACCGAGCACCCAACCGACACTTTCGTTAGATCCGCTTACAACAGGTGAGTTCATACCCCTGAATTAACCTTTTAAATGTTTTCACATGCTTTTATGGGGGGGGGGGGGGAATACAAGTTAAACATGCCAGTTATCATATCAATCACACGTGATTGATAACCCGCATGCACAAGGATTTATTACACTGTCAACTGTTTTACAAAGTATGATACTGTAAACGGTTTTCCAAAACGTCCTTACTTGTACAAAGCTTTTCTCAAATTGTTTCTCACGCTGTATGTTTTACTTCAGATTCTGTTACAGCAGTATTTTAAACAAAGGATTTCTTTACCCATAATGTTTTATCAAAGTTTCATTTAAAACTTGTTTTTGAAAGGTTTTCAAAGGATTTCTAAAGGTTTTCAAACTTATTTTATAAAAGAATACCAAGTCGTGATTTTCTTAAGTATAAAGGTTTTCCAAAGTTTTCACCGAAGTTTTCTTCTATGTTTTTATACTCCTACTTTGTTAGATACTACTGCTTCGTTACACTTCTACTTAGTTAATGCTCCTACTTAGTTAAATGCTACTACTTTGTTAACGCTTTTACTTCGTGATAAGCTTCTACTTATTAACACTCCTACTTCACGATACGCTTCTACTTCACGATACGCTTCTACTTCACGACACACTTTTACTTATTAACGCTCCTACTTCACGATACGCTTCTACTTCACGATACACTTCTACATATTAACGCTCCTACTTCACGATACACTTCTACTTCACGATACGCTCCTACTTGTTAACACTTCTACTTCGTTAAACACTTCAACTTCGTTAAATGTTCCTAGTTGGTTAAATGTACGCTTGTGCTTGTATAGATATATATAAATAATGTTTCAAGGACTTAGGAAGGCTAGTTCGCCCTATTTCCTTTTCCTCGTTTGGATGTGGTCTGGTGGGATCGGATATCTGTCCGAAGGTCGTTTGATCATTAATTATATATTATGTATACATGTATAGACATATAGGTTTACATCGATCGGTTCAGTTATGAGTCTTTATCATTAGTCCAGTATTTCATCAGAACTCAATACACGAGATGCATCTTCAGGACACGACCTTCTCCGTTGTCTAGTTGGTAACCAGAGTCTCCTGTAAGGAGAGCGGATATTGTGTGTATAGATCTATACGGGATTGACACCCCCACACCGTGACTGCTAGCTACAGTCCACGGCCTACCAAGCCAAGGGGTGACAAATGTCACATTTTTTTCCGACGCTTGCAGGGCGTCAAGTTCTCTAGTGTCTATCAGTATGGTTACGAGTATCTCGGGGTTACCTTATAATTCATGGCCTTAAGGTAACGGGAATTAACACCGTATTCACTGTTTTAGACCTTGCTAGACATATCATTCATTTGATATTGTCTAGGGTCTGTATTCACTGTTTTTAGACCTTGCTAGACATATCATTCATTTGATACTGTCTGGGGTCTGTGTTCACTGTCTTTAGACCTAGCTAGACGTATCATTCATTCGATACTGTCTGGGGTCTGTATTCACTGTCTTTAGACCTTGCTAGACGTATCATTCATTCGATACTGTCTGGGGTCTGTATTCACTGTTTTTAGATCTTGCTAGACGTATCATTCATTTGATACTGTCTGGGGTCTGTGTCAAATACCGTATTTTGGTAAGGATAATATTTTCCCTAATGCTTTTACTTGTGATATCCTTCTACTTTCTTTAAAGTCAAATACCATATTTTGGTGAGGATAATATTTTAGGGAAATTCTCTTTAAAACATAACACTGTCGGGTCTTGGTAGAAGACTACTTTTATTTAGAAAATATAGGATTTTCTGGAAAGGACTCTAATTCACCGTTGATTCTAAACTACTACTTTTATAAAGTTATTTTGAATAAAATGCTTGCTTACACAAATGACACTAAATGCTTAAGAACTCACCAGCATTTATAAAATTGCTGATACTCGCTTTTAATATAACTTGTATTCTCAGGTTAGCAATAGACATGTACATTCCAGGAGGTTTTGGTGAAGACGGTTTAGTACCAAGCTGCACCTATATTATTACTTGTATAACTTTGATGTTTCTATGTAATGTAAACTATGTAAAACTATTACTATTAATGCAATGGTTGTTGTAATTTGATTACTATACTGCATATGTTGTGATACTTGACATGACGTCATCCACCCCAGAACGTTTCCGCCGTTCCGGTTTTGGGGAGTGATAGATTGGTATCAGAGCATTGTTTATAGTGAGCTCCGTATATCAATTCATAAAAGATATACAGCCTATAAATACTGTCACACCCCAAAACCAGGAACGGCGGAAACGTTCTGGGGCGGAGGACGTCATGTAAGGTAATCACAACACAGTAAATGTAAATAAGCAAACAACATCATCCATTTCATTAAATATATAAATTTGATACATGCGTGTTCTGTACAGTTTTAGACACCAAAAATATAACTTAAATCAAAATAATAAAATGATGAGTCTTGAGTGCGCTCCATCATCTCAAAAGCTGGCATCGGTACCTGTCTACTGATGACCTGAGAATACAAGTTATTTTGAAAGAGTTTATCAGCATTAAGCTGGTGAGTTCATAAGTATTTTTAATGTAGGTGTCTGTTATCAAAAACGTTTGAACATGTCTGAAGTATAAGTTCATGTATGTAAGTGTTTGTAAAAGTTTGAATCTCTCAGAAAAACCTATATTTTCTAAAATAGTAGCCTTCTACCAAGGCTTTAACTATTTTGTAGGTTCGCTTGTTGTAAAAGTGTGTAAATTCCCAAGTGCAACTATCTTTTAACAAAATATAGTTTGTACATTAAAATTCATGTGAGGTTATCACTAAAAATGTGTAATGGGGAAATCATTGTAGTACTGTAGCTTAGTTTTATAGTGACTACTGCTGTACTAATTACCTTAACCGGATTTATATTAAGGTATAATGTGATAATTGCACCATACTATCGACTGATAACAACGACATAAAGAACGGTCGTAATAACGGAATGACGTTTGGCACCCGCAGACCTGCAGGTCCGGCTGTAGCTAGCAGCAAGGTGTAGGATAGTCAATCCAGTATAGATCTATACGCAAACTCAACGCTCTCCCTCCAAGAGAATTCTGGCTACAACTCGGGCCATGACATTTAAGGCATGCTCCGATACAGTGGATCACATTTGTTATCGTATTCTTGCATATGTGATGAAATGTTTCTCGTTCTAGTATAGTTGTATATGTTCTCATAGTATAGTTGTATATATTTTCTTCCTAGTATAGACTCATGAATGAACTGACTCATTGATCTAGCAGTTGTAATAGTATGATTCTGTGTTACCCCGATGGTAACTTGCTAACGGTGCGTCTAGTACGTATGATTATGGAAGTACTTTTATGTCTATATATGTATATTTGATATATAATTAATATGGAAACGACCTTCGGATGTTCACCCGAAATCCCACCAGACCACATCCAAATCGAGAAAAAGGAAATAGGGTGGATGGCCTTCCTAAGCCCTTTAAACATTATTTATACATCTATACATATATGGGCATGCAATATATAATATAAAAGCATAAATAAGTATTTATAAGACATTTGAAACATAAGTATTATTTTTAAAGAAGGATCGACTTGATGTCAATCTATAAAACAATTTGAAGGCATAGATTTGATTAAAAACAGTTTAAGTATAAGGAACATTTGTTTAAATCACAGTTGTAGTATAAATTTGAAAAGTAAATGGGTTTGGAAAACATTTTGAAGTAAAACAGTTTGATAGACAGTTTCAACAGTGATAAAATCACTGGTTTCCCTAGTTATTAATCACATGTGATTAATGCAATCACATGTGATTGAAGCAATAACTATAATTATTTAACTTGTATCCCCCCCCCTTGAAAGCATATAAAAGAATTTATAAAGTATTTAAAAGGTAAATTAAGGGGTATGAACTCACTTGATTGATTGAAGAAAGCGAGATGGAAAACCGGGCAGAGTTTCGTCTCGGAAAACGGATTTTTCTCGAGATTCTCGGGAATCTCGGGAGTAAAATTGACCCTCGGGACTTGAGCAAAAAGACCAGAGCTTCGGGTTCGAACGGGCACGGAAATCGAGGCAAGATCGAGAGAGAAAAGAGAGAAGTGAGCAACATTTTCGGAAAGCCTCGCATCTTATTTATAGGGAGGCTGAACCGCCTCGGTACACGGGGCATACGCTCGTACGCAGCACGTACGCGTACGTCATGCATGACCGAAGCCTCGACTGCCTCGGCTTCGGATGGGACGGGTCGCTGGGGAGGCGGGTCGGACGGGACAGCGGGTCGGATGGGACGGCGGGTCGGACGGGTCGGACACCTCGGATAGGGCGACGTGGACGATCCGAGACCTTTGATCTCAGTACGCGGGGCGTACGAAGGTACGCAGGGCGTACTTCGGTCCTATCCGATGACTCCCCTTCGGATAATACCGGGAGTTTATAATTAAATTTATATTTATTTTAAATAAACTTCAAAAATTCATATCTCCCTCATACGAACTCCGTTTTTGACGTTCTTTATATCCACGCAAAGGTGAGACCAAAATCTACAACTTTCGTTTAGACTCCATTGGCAAATTCCGAAGTCATTTTTATTATTTATTTATTAAAATGACGTGATTAAGGAATTTCTTCAAAAATTCATAACTTCCTCATCCGAAGTCAGATTTGGACTTTCTTTTTATGTACGAAAACCTTGATATGATTCCTACTACTTTATTTAACCCAAATAAGATTTTTGGAAGGTTATATTTTGACCTAAATTTGATTGGTTTTACATTACATTGTCTCGAAATATCGGGTTGTCACATCATCCCCCCATTAGAAGGAATTTCGTCCCGAAATTAGAATTTAAGCAAGTAAGAAATTTCAAATAACAAGCAAAAAGGTGAGGGTATTTTAGTTTCATCTGATCCTCACGTTCCCAAGTGAATTCTGGTCCTCGCTTAGCATTCCAGCGAACCTTCACGATAGGGATACGACTTTGCTTTGTCTGCTTGACCTCACGGTCCATGATCTCTACAGGCTCTTCCACGAAGTTGAGGCTCTCGTTGATTTCGATCTCGTCGAGTGGGATTACAAGAGTCTCTTCGGATAGACACTTTTTCAAGTTAGATACGTGGAATGTAGAATGCACGTTACGAAGTGCGTCTGGTAGTTCGAGTTTGTAAGCTACGGGGCCGACTCTTGCAAGAATCTCGAAAGGCCCTATGTACCTCGGATTAAGCTTTCCACGCTTGCCGAAGCGTATCAAGCCCTTCCAGGGTGAGACTTTGAGGAGTACTCGGTCTCCCACCTGAAATTCCAAAGGTTTCCTTCGTTTATCAGCGTAGCTCTTCTGTCGGTCTCTAGAGGCTTTCAATCGTTCACGGATCTGAACGATTTTCTCTGTCGTTTCCCGAATGATCTCCGGACCGGTGAGAGTACTGTCGGAAGTTTGCCCCCTGGCTAATTGGGTATCACCCACCTCAGCCCAGCACAGAGGGGATCTGCACTTTCGGCCGTAGAGAGCTTCAAATGGAGCAGCCTTGATGCTCGTGTGATAACTGTTATTATAGGAAAACTCGACAAGGGGTAAATGAGTATCCTATGCCTTCCCAAAGTCAATCACGCAGGCTCGCAACATATCTTCTAGAGTTTGGATGGTCCTCTCACTCTGTCCGTCGGTCTGAGGATGGTAGGCTGTGCTCATGTCCAGCCTTGTTCCTAGG
The DNA here is from genome assembly GCF_002870075.4 of Lactuca sativa. NCBI lineage: Eukaryota > Viridiplantae > Streptophyta > Magnoliopsida > Asterales > Asteraceae > Lactuca > Lactuca sativa. Next base: position 116,615,548 of record NC_056631.2, read on the forward strand.
GAATGTTGTAGTGATTGCCAAAATCTTGAGGTGAACCTACTATCTCTATCGGAGATAATGGAGATAGGTACACCATGTAGCCGTACAATTTCCCTAATGTATGTTCTCGTAAGTTTCTCCATCTTGTCGGTTTCTTTGATTGGCAGGAAGTGTGTAGACTTGGTCAATCTATCAACGATGACCCATATGGTGTCAAGTCCACCCGTCGTCTTGGGCAACTTGGTTATGAAATCCATAGTGATCCACTCCCACTTCCATTCCGGGATCTCTGGTTGTTGCAGTAAATCAGAGAGCTTGTGGTACTCGACCTTAACCTTTGCGCAAGTAAGGCATTTACTTACGAAGGTAGCAATTTCTGCTTTCATATTAGGCCACCAGTATAGCTTCTTAAGATCCAGATACATCTTATCTGAACCTGGGTGGACGGAATACCGAGTGTTGTGCGCCTCGGTCATGACCAAGTCTCGGAAACCACCGTGTTTCGGTGTCCAGATCCGGTTCATGAAATATAAGACTCCGTGGACCCTTGGCTTCTAAATTCTTGTCCATTCCTCTAAGGGATTCATTCGTCACATTTTCAGGTTTCATGGCTTCAAGTTGCGCCTCCTGAATTTGCTTAGACAAGTGTGAATGGATGGTTATTGACAACGACTTGACCTTGCGACCAGAATATTCCTTCCGACTTAGGGTGTCTGCTACTACGTTGGCTTTACCCGGATGATAATGAATATCGCATTCGTAATCACTGAGTAGCTCGACCCACCGTCGTTGTCTCATGTTGAGCTCCTTTTGATCGAAAATGTGTTGTAAACTCTTGTGGTCGGTAAAGATAGTGCTCTTCGTTCCATACAAGTAATGTCTCCAGATCTTCAGAGCAAACACCACTGCTCCTAGTTCAAGATCGTGGGTCGTGTAGTTAACCTCGTGTGTCTTCAATTGTCTCGAGGCGTAGGCGATGACCTTACCTCGCTGCATCAGAACACATCCGAGTCCTTGATTGGATGCATCGCAATAGACTACGAAGTCTTCTATTCCTTCTGGAAGGGATAGTATTGGTGCGGTGCACAAGGCTCGTTTTAGCGTTTAGAACGCTCTTTCTTGCTTCTCTTCCTAGTCAAAGGCCACGCCTTTCTGGGTCAGGGTCGTAAGAGGCTTCGCTATTCGTGAGAAGTTCTGAATGAACCTGCGGTAGTAGCCAGCGAGACCTAGAAATTGACGAATTTCTGTAGGCGTCTTTGGTGCTGACCAGTTCTCAATGGCTTTTATTTTGGATGGGTCCACGTGAATTCCCTCTTCGCTTACCACGTGTCCTAAGAATTCGACTCTTCGGATCCAAAATTCACATTTCGAGAACTTCGCATAAAGTTTCTCTTTTCGTAGTGTCTCTAGAACTTGTCGTAGGTGATCGCCATGCTCTTTCTTACTTCTGGAGTAGATCAGGATGTCGTCAATGAAAATGATGACAAACTGATCCAAGTAAGGTCGGCATACCCTATTCATCAGATCCATGAAGACTGCGGGCGCATTGGTCAATCCGAATGGCATCACCACGAACTCGTAATGTCCGTAACGAGTTCGGAAGGCTGTTTTCGGCACATCCTCCTCTAGCACTCGTAACTGGTGATACCCGGATCTCAGATCAATCTTAGAAAAATAGTTTTCCCCTTGCAGTTGGTCGAATAGGTCATCTATGCGAGGCAGAGGGTAACGATTCTTGACCGTCAGTTTGTTGAGTTCTCTGTAGTCAATACACATACGGAAGGATCCGTCTTTCTTCTTAACAAACAAGACCGGTGCTCCCCAAGGTGAGAAACTCGGTCTTATAAAGCCCTTGCTGAGTAGTTCGTTAAGTTGACCAGAGAGTTCCTGCATCTCAGCTGGTGCTAAGCGGTAGGGCGACTTGGCTACTGGGGTAACTCCTGGGACTAAGTCGATTCTGAACTCGACTTGTCGTTGTGGAGGTAACCCGGGTAGTTCTTTTGGGAAAATGTCGGGGAAGTCGCTCACTACAGGGATGTTCTTTAGTTCTTTCGTTTCGAGGCTCGTGTCGACTACGTGAGCAAGGAATGCATGGTATTCCTTACGCAGGTATTTCTGTGCTTGAATACTTGATATGATGCGAAGACTTGCACCGGGTTTGTCACCATAGACTATAAGAGTTTCGTTAGACGGAAGGTTTAGACGGACTGCTTTCTCGAAGCACATGATGTTGGCACGATGAAGGCTTAACCAGTCCATGCCAATGATAACGTCGAAACTTTTTATTGAGACTGGCATGAGGTCGATTGGAAATGAATGGTTATCTAGAGTTAGGGTACAACCTAAGTATATGCTACTCGTATTTTCAGTTTTTCCATTAGCCATTTCTACTGTGAATAGTTCTTTGAGTGAGTGCGGTGGTTGATTAAGCATGCGAGCAAATTTATGGTTTACGAAGCTTCGCTCCGCTCCACTATCGAACAGAATGCATGCATAGGAGTTATCGAGGAGGAACGTACCGGTCACCACTGTCGGGTCGGCAATTGCTTCCCCGTGGCCTATAGCTAGTACCCTCCCTGTTCCTCCTGCATTCCTTGCTTTGGGGCAGTCCCTCTTAAAGTGGCCTGCTTCGCCACATCCATAGCAGGTTGGGCTCGCGCCAGAGCCAGGGACTTGGTTGATAGGTTGTGCCGGGAACTTACAGAATCGGACGGTGTGTCCTTTCCTGTTGCAGTTAGAGCACTGCATTTCACGGCAGGGGCCGTTGTGGTGGTAGTTGCATTTGTTGCACTTGGGCGAACTTCCAGCATACCGACTCACCGGAGCAGTGGTAGCAGCAGTAGGGGTTATTGCGGCATGAATTGCCACCATTTGCTGCTTTTTGGCAGCCTGCTGCTTCTTCTTTTCCTCCCAGAATTTCCGCTTAGTATCAGCGGGTTTGGAGGGTTCCGGGATGGCTAGGGTGGTTGTGGTTGCAGGGGTTTTGACTCCATGGTCAATGAGTCGTTGTGCCAATCGTTTGGCACTGTCGAAGGTAGCGGGGTTTGACGCTAGAACATTCCCCTGATACGGAGGCACTAGCCCCCATATGTACCTCTCGATCTTCTTCCCCTCGGTGGGAACCATATTGGGGCAGAGGGCTACTAGCTCACTGAATCGGGCAGTATAAGCGACCACATTGGTGCCCTTCATCGTCAGGTTCCAGAGTTCCTGCTCCAGTTTCTGTATCTCGCCCCTCGGGCAGTATTCCTCAGTCATGAGGTCTTTCATTGTTTCCCAGCCCATGTCGTTGGCTACGACGAGAGTTAGAGCCTTAACATGGCTGTTCCACCATGTCCGGGCCTTTCCTTCAAAAGTGCATGCGGCGTACTTGACTTTACTCGCCGCAGGACATGAACATATTTCGAAGACTGATTCAGTCTTCTCGAGCCATTGCGAGAGGGCAATGACTCCGCCGGTGCCGTAAAAAGGCTTCGGTTTGCAATTTGTGAAATCCTTGTATGAGCACTCTCTCGAGTGCACAGGGGTTTCAATCGGGGTTGATTCCACAGGGGTTCCACCTCTGCTGGCATCAGAAGAGTGATACTGAGCCATGGCAGTTGCCACTGCTGCAGCTACGGCAGCATTCAGGGCTACAGTATCGATGACCGGAGGCGGAGGAGGTGGTGGTCCAGGATTATTCCTGGGAGATTTTCGAGGAGGCATCTTTCAGCTATAAGTTTATAAAGATAAGAAAAACGGTAAGAATCAATTTGTAAGCAACGTGAGAGTGACACATGGACTAACTAACCATAGTCCAACAGTTGAAAGAGTGTTTGAAACCACAATAAGAAATATTAGTAGGAAGCACAAGTGTATAAATTTTTCCCACAGATAGATAGATCTCAAAAATACTGGTATTACTAATGTAATAAGTTCAGGAAAAATTGACCTAACAGTAGGTCTTACATCATACCATATTGAAAAGTTTGACAGTTCTTAGATTTCAAATTTGAGTACGGAAAGTTTGAAATATTTTACAGACAAGTGCTACTTAGAGCACAGATGTTAAAGGCTATTCTTTAATCAAAAGACAGATATGCAGTAGACATCAACCAACGGCGATGGGAAAATCCCGGGCGAGTACTGCGGTCGGACACTTGACGAAACACCTCTTGAAGGTGTCGATCCTGAGTCCTCTGACAAGCTCGAAGTTCCAAGATTTCAGCTCGTGAGGCAGCCAACTGCTACTGCAGGGTTTTATTTGACCTCTGGGTCCGTTCCATGTCTTCTTCAAGATGGCGGATGCGGACTGTGTTGACACCTGAGTCGGCATCAATCTCTATGACTCGGTCGACGGCTGCTCGACCTTGCTCGACTTCACAAGCTATTCTGTGGATAATGACAGGCAGAGTCCGGTCAACAAAGCCACCATCGCTAACGTTGTGAAAGCTTCGGTCCCCCAAGTATGGTAAGGGTTGACCCTGTTCATCACTCTAGTGATTCAAGTTGTTTGCCCACAAGGGAGTAGGACCTGGAAACGCTGGTCGAGGGTTGTTGTTCGTGGCTTGACCTACTAGCGGTAGGTTGTTGACTTCAGGCTCGGAGTCGGATCCATCAGAAAAGCCTTCTTCGAGGTGATCATCCAAAGGGATTGGATGCTCATCATCAGGCTCTTCATCGATCCACCCGACATTGCCTTCATTTGGAAAGTATTGGTCGCCGTGATGGAATCTAGCCATTAGATCTACGCGAGAAGAGAGGTATACAAATATAGTATACGTGTAACTAGTAGTACAAAATACACCTATAGTATTTTAAGTTTAAGTTTTACTGATCTTCTTGTGGTATTGTTGGTAAGTTTTTAGACTTGTTAACCTATCACAACCATTCTAGGGCATGTGCTAATCACTCCTAGGACCAGCATAGTTGATCAGGCTATGCCATTCCCAGGACTGACCATACATCCCTGAGCTCACTTGTGATATTTAACAATCGTAATACTTTTGTTCTTGTCATTGTGACATTGGTTTTAGTATGAATGCAGACTAGTATACTTAATTAAATATTTTAATATTTAAAGTATAGACTCTTGGTCAGAGTTTAATCCCTAATGGGTTTATAGTTTAGTATATCTTTTATGGGTTGATATACTCAATTCACTATAAACAATGCTCTGATACCAATCTGTCACACCCCAAAACCAGGAACGGCGGAAACGTTCTGGGGCGGAGGACGTCATGTAAGGTAATCACAACACAGTAAATGTAAATAAGCAAACAACATCATCCATTTCATTAAATATATAAATTTGATACATGCGTGTTCTGTACAGTTTTAGACACCAAAAATATAACTTAAATCAAAATAATAAAATGATGAGTCTTGAGTGCGCTCCATCATCTCAAAAGCTGGCATCGGTACCTGTCTACTGATGACCTGAGAATACAAGTTATTTTGAAAGAGTTTATCAGCATTAAGCAGGTGAGTTCATAAGTATTTTTAATGTAGGTGTCTGTTATCAAAAACGTTTGAACATGTCTCAAGTATAAGTTCATGTATGTAAGTGTTTGTAAGAGTTTGAATCTCTCAGAAAAACCTATATTTTCTAAAATAGTAGCCTTCTACCTAGGCTTTAACTGTTTTGTAGGTTCGCTTGTTGTAAAAGTGTGTAAATTCCCAAGTGCAACTATCTTTTAACAAAATATAGTTTGTACATTAAAATTCAAGTGAGGTTATCACTAAAAATGTGTAATGGGGAAATCATTGTAGTACTGTAGCTTAGTTTTATAGTGACTACTGCTGTACTAATTACCTTAACCGGATTTATATTAAGGTATAATGTGATAATTGCACCATACTATCGACTGATAACAACGACATAAAGAACGGTCGTAATAACGGAATGACTTTTGGCACCCGCAGACCTGCAGGTCCGGCTGTAGCTAGCAGCAAGGTGTAGGATAGTCAATCCAGTATAGATCTATATGCAAACTCAACGCTCTCCCTCCAAGAGAATTCTGGCTACAACTCGGGCCATGACATTTAAGGCATGCTCCGATACAGTGGATCACATTTGTTATCGTATTCTTGCATATGTGATGAAATGTTTCTCGTTCTAGTATAGTTGTATATGTTCTCATAGTATAGTTGTACATATTTTCTTCCTAGTATAGACTCATGAATGAACTGACTCATTGATCTAGCAGTTGTAATAGTATGATTCTGTGTTACCCCGATGGTAACTTGCTAACGGTGCGTCTAGTACGTATGATTATGGAAGTACTTTTATGTCTATATATGTATATTTGATATATAATTAATATGGAAACGACCTTCGGATGTTCACCCGAAATCCCACCAGACCACATCCAAATCGAGAAAAAGGAAATAGGGTGGATGGCCTTCCTAAGCCCTTTAAACATTATTTATACATCTATACATATATGGGCATGCAATATATAATATAAAATCATAAATAAGTATTTATAAGACATTTGAAACATAAGTATTATTTTTAAAGAAAGATCGACTTGATGTCAATCTATAAAACAATTTGAAGGCATAGATTTGATTAAAAACAGTTTAAGTATAAGGAACATTTGTTTAAATCACAGTTGTAGTATAAATTTGAAATGTAAATGGGTTTGGAAAACATTTTGAAGTAAAACAGTTTGATAGACAGTTTGAACAGTAATAATATCACTGGTTTCCCTAGTTATCAATCACATGTGATTAATGCAATCACATGTGATTGAAGCAATAACTATAAGTATTTAACTTGTATCCCCCCCTTGAAAGCATATAAAAGAATTTATAAAGTATTTAAAAGGTAAATTAAGGGGTATGAACTCACTTGATTGATTGAAGAAAGCGAGATGGAAAACCGGGCAGAGGTTTGTCTCGGAAAACGGATTTTTCTTGGGATTCTCGGGAATCTCGGGAGTAAAATCGACCCTCGGGACTTGAGCAAAAATACCAGAGCTTCGGGTTCGAACGGGCACGGAAATCGAGGCAAGATCGAGAGAGAAAAGAGAGAAGTGAGCAACATTTTCGGAAAGCCTCGCATCTTATTTATAGGGAGGCTGAACCGCCTCGGTACGCGGGGCGTACGCTCGTACACAGCGCGTACGCGTACGTCATGCATGACCGAAGCCTCGACTGCCTCGGCTTCGGATGGGACGGGTCGCTGGGGAGGCGGGTCGGACGGGACAGCGGGTCGGATGGGACGACGGGTCGGACGGGTCGGACGCTTCGGACGGGTCGGACACCTCGGATAGGGCGACGTGGACGATCCGAGACCCTTGATCTCAGTACGCGGGGCGTACGAAGGTACGCAGGGCGTACTTTGTTCCTATCCGATGACTCCCCTTCGGATAATACCGGGAGTTTATAATTAAATTTATATTTATTTTAAATAAACTTCAAAAATTCATATCTCCCTCATACGAACTCCGTTTTTGACGTTCTTTATATCCACGCGAAGGTGAGACCAAGATCTACAACTTTCGTTTAATCTCCGTTGGCAAATTCCGAAATCATTTTTATTATTTATTTATTAAAATGACGTGATTAAGGAATTTCTTCAAAAATTCATAACTTCCTCATCCGAAGTCAGATTTGGACTTTCTTTTTATGTACGAAAACCTTGATATGATTCCTACTACTTTATTTAACCCAAATAAGATTTTTGGAAGGTTATATTTTGACCTAAATTTGATTGGTTTTACATTACATTGTCTCGAAATATCGGGTTGTCACAAATACATAGGGATAAAACACTCTGACCAAGAATTATACTTTAAAATATAACCATATTTTACCAAAGTATAAGAACATCCAGAATCTAAACACTCGAACACAAGTATCACAAGAAGAACAAGAATAAAAGTCTTCGGATGTTGAGCATTACCGTCAAACCTGTGCAGTTATGTAATCGTAAGCTGGAATAAATGTAACCTGGTCAACTACATTTATTCGAGATGCGACGAACGTGTGCTTGGGAGTGATAGTGGTGTTGCAATAGGTCTGAAACTTACCAAGTAGGAATGCTAGAGCCAAACATAAAGTTTAAAATACTATGGGAGTATTTTGGAATACTAAAAGTCTCACATTAATCCCAGAATCAAATTCAGAAGATAAGAAGCAAACAAGAAATTAAAATACCATAGGGGTATTTTAGGATCCATAGATAACCTTGAGTGAGAACTAAAAAGATCCTTATTGATATACCTACAATTACAGAGGGTATACTCCCAAGGTTATATATAATAAGGATCCCATAGGCTAAGAATGTGTGGTTTCGCTCTACTTCCTTTTCCTCGTTGGGATGTGAATATAGAGTAGTATCACATATTCGAAGGCCTATCGGATCTAAGCTATATATGATTTGTATAGCCTATTTAATCGTAGCAGGGATCACTCAGTGAAATGTTAATAATCTCTTAGGATTCTTTAGACATTTCCATTCTCGCATGAACCCTGTAGAAAACCCTATCCACTTTAGTACTCGGCAGAAGAGGTGATTCAGACCCAAAAGAGGTTCATTGAGAAGATTTCCAGGTCGGAAATAAATGAACTAGGTCGAGACTATTGAAAACACCAAGTGCCTATATCTTTTTAGGGACATCAGTGAGAAATTCGCCTAAACTTCTGAGATTCCGAGTCGTCCATCATGAAGTGATGACACCCAGAGTCAGATTCGGAAGTAATGCGGAGTAGAAATTCAATATGTCTATAGGAGAAGAGAACCCTAGGTAACTACCCGAAGGAAACCAACGCCGGTCCCGGTCAAAGATATGAGGTAGACAGAGGGAGCCAGTACATGGAACCCGAGAAGTGTCTTTTCCTCGTGTTCGTCACGCTAATACACCCATAAAATAATACAATTTTGTGAGTTAGTGATTACACTACTCACACTATGTGTTAGGTAAATTGCCTTTTCCCGTTGCAAGTAATACGATTAGAGCGGATCCCCACACCTCTATTGAGGATGTTTAGCCATAAGTCTTCATGATGCCTTTCTTTCGATGGTCTTCATTCCGAGCTATTCTCAAGTCTTTCCAAGCCGAAGAGTGAAACCTTTCCCAGTATAAAGGTAACTTAGTAGGAACGACCCCCATCTTATGGCTTTTTACGACACTCATACTCTTACCTTGAATACCCGGACTACATCATAGGGATGTAGGTCGACACTCAGACAACCAATATCCGAAGCACGGGAAAATTTATGCCTAATATAGTAAGGATAGATACAACCAGGGTTAACCATCGTCTTTCTTCAGCTTGTGTTCCTTTCCGTGTAGGAATACCATACCTCCGAAGAAGCGTAACCCATCCGCTGGCAAGAAACCGACTCTTCTATTCGATGAAGCTACGTTCCAAGCAGCAGCCAACACCTGCATACCCAGCCACCCGAGAACCTCAACCAAATCCCCTGAAGAGAAAACTCAAGATCGAGGAGGGAAGTACCTCGGCTCAAGGACCTTTCGAAGGGCCACGAGCTGAGACGGTCAATACCCCTGCCAACCCTTCCATCCCTACACCTAGGAGACCATACCTAGGAAACCTTCCCCACTGCAGCAAGTGCAGCAACCATCATCATGGTATCTGCCGAGAACTCTATTGTGCTAGGTGCAACATGAAGGGGCATACTGCTCGCGTCTGCAGAACCCCGGTTGAGTTTATTACATCAACCACCAGTGTGGCGACCAATACAGTTTGTCGTCTATGTGGTAAGATTGGAGACTTCAAAAGGGACTGCCCAACCAAAGGAAACAACAAAGACACAGGAGGAGTCTAACTCTAATGCTTGGAGAGAAGCATCAAGGAACCAGGTAGATTTTGGTATGTATCTCAATCTCAGATGACTAACCGAAAACATTAAAAGACTAATTCTAAATGTAATTATTTCCCCATTAAGGCGAAAGTTGCAGCACTGTTATAAAATTTAAAATTTCATCAAGTAAAACTATAATGGCTAGACATATACGTTACGACTATGTATAATTGAGATGGATAGACCTAGAGTGAGCGAATGCCGCCTTATTTCCTGTTCCTTGTTTGGTTGTGGATTTAGGGCGGGGTCGCTTAGTCAACAGTCCTCCCCACCTTAATTATACATGACTAGTATATGTTTGGCGATTATAGAAATGCCTCGTGAGAATCCATTCATGAAAAGGTACTCTATTCAGAAACACTCAGGACCCTCTACAGTCCTGCGTCGACTCTATCGGTCCAAGTATCCACGACAGTGATACACGGGACGAAACCCGAGACGCCTAGAACTGGTGTGCCCATTCGGCACATGACTCTATCGACCCTCATTCTATAACAGGTTGAAGTATGCCAACTTCGACGCCTCTATTAATCATGGTTCGACTTCGTGCAACCATGTGTAAATCCTTAGTGTTGTGTAAAAAGAACTTTCTCCATAGCCATTTCGGCAAATAAAGGTTCTTCTAAACCTAAACAAAATAAGAATAATAAAACCTAATGCGATCCGTCAGTCTTCACTCATATTTCAAACCTTCCGAAGTACCCAGGAGAAGGGTATTGCGCACTGTTAACCAACCCTCCTTAGACAGATAGAAACCGAAGCGAAAGACACAACAGATATTCCAGAAGACGATAACCACCCGAAGCATACTCCGTAGACCCCCAGAAAGACCCTTCGCACCTCACAATCAGAATGGGAGCTAAAGTCAAGAGAACCATGGCGGGTTGAGCTACTATAATGACCGCAAATCCGAAATTTGATGTCATCCCGGTTAAGCCAACATAGTAGCTAACACCCTCAATTGGTAAAGAAATCGGAGTCGTAAGAGTCAAGGACATTGACTACGACCATCCATTCTTGCTTAATTTCCCCAAATTAAGCATCTCAGCGGATATCCCGGAAATCCAGAAGCTGCGATACGTTAACCCTGGAGAAGAGTGGATGAAGAGATTAAAAGTTCCGAGTGATGGAACCCTATACTCACTAGATTTGACCTAGATCGGGAAAACTCAGAACCTTTGGAAGAGTAGTTGCAGAAGATGTTCACACTACTCAGGCACTTCGTCCATCCCGTTACCGACGAGTAGTGCCTAGGACCCTCCGCCCTCTCGCGTGGAGGAAATCACCGTCACCCTATAGACGATAGACTGCATTCTCCGAAGTGAACACTAGAATGCTAAGAACCACTGGATAACCTCCGCAGCCAAGAATACTTAAATAAAGTGCAAGAGTAGGTTGCGTTAAGCCTTATAACCCAGATCCCGAAGAGATTATAGACTTGACACCAGTCTACGTGTTAGTCGATGGGTTATACAAGAGCACGCGTTTCCGAACTAAAATAAACCAATGCCTTGGAGAATAGGACATGTCTTAGAGATTCATTGGACTACTAGGTGTTCTACGAATACTATCTCACACAGAAATAGTATAACCACCTCCCGAGATAGTCCAACACTCATCTGGTGAAACCCTAACTCCCCGACCCTGAGGGTTTCCGTTAGAAATATCTCAAGAATCAGAAGTGTTGGTTCATTTTGCACAAGATTGAGATAGACACTCCACAACAAACAGATACCCGTAGACATGCAATCCATCCGATGATCTAGAAAACCTCGGAGAGCCAACCAATAGGAACACGAATCCAAGGACAAACTGAGCTTTCTAAGAACCAACCAGAAGGACTACACTCCCAGTATGAGAAAATGGTTGGAACTTCGGAATGGCGATCACGCCAGTGATGATCTCGCCATAGAAGTACACTATGTTCTAAGTACTGAAAAGCTCTACCCTTCCGAGAGCTTAGGACCATCCGAGATTCTTTACAAAGATAGGTCCAACCCTCGTCAGACCACTACTACTTTCGGAAATTCCACAAGTTTCACCCCAGATCAATCCACTTCTTAGACTTGATAAGTGTTGCCCGACGTCACTCTTTGTATCCCACTCGTCTTGATAGAAACCATTGGGAACCCTAACTTCGTAGACGAACCTGTAGGAATCGGTAATGACACGAGACGGAATCTGCATCCCGTAAGTGAAGTTTTGTTAGAACGCCAAGCAAAGGCCAGAGTTCACTTTGGAGTGCGTGTCACACCCCAAAACCGGAACGGTGGAAACGTTCTGGGGTGGATGACGTCATGTCAAGTATCACAACACATGCATTATAGTAATTAAAGTACAACAACCATTGCATTAATAGTAATAATTTTACATGGTTAACATTACAATACCACAAAGTAATACAAGTAATAGAATAAATATAGTTTGGTACTAAGCTATCTTCATCAACAGCTCCGGGGATGTACCTGTCTAATGCTGACCTAAGAATACAAGTTATTTGAAAAGCGAGTATCAGCATTTTTACAAATGCTAGTGAGTTCATAAGTATTTAGTGGCATTTTATCCAAATAACTTAATAAAAGTGGTAGTTTTAGAGTATCCATTACATTAGTGTCTTTTCCAGAAAATCCTATATTTTCTTTAATAAAAGCAATCTTCTACCAAGACTAGACGGAGTTATGTGGTAAAAAGTAGTTTTCCCTTAATCGCTATCATTATCAAAATACAGAATTTGATTATTAAAGAAAGCAAGAGGAATCAGGGAAAATAACATATGCCTCAGCAGTGAGGACTGCTGACTAAGGCAAAAGGAATCAAAGACTCCAGGAGAGTATCAAACAAATGACACGCCTGGCTTAGTCTAACAAAGAGAGACACAGACCCCAGACGGTACCAAATGAAAGGTACGGCTAGCAAGGTCTAAAAACAGAGGATACAGACCCCAGACAGTATCAAATAAAAGATACAACTAGTAAGGTCTAAACACAGAGGATACAGACCCCAGATAGTATCAAATGAAAGATACAACTAGTAAGGTCTAAAACAGAGAATACAGTGTGACTCTGAGGGTGGGTTTCAAGCATATAGTGTAAATTGCTGGTCAAATACCGTTACCTTAAGGCCATGAATTATAAGGTAACCTGGGATACTCCTAACCATACTAACCGACACTAGAGTACCTGACGCCCTGCAAGTGTCTATAAAATGTGACATTTGTCACCCCTTGGCTTGGTAGGACGTGGCCTATAGCTAGCAGTCAGGGTGCGGGGGTGTCAATCCCGTATAGATCTATACACACAATGTCCGCTCTCCCTACAGGAGACTCTGGTTACCAACTAGACGATGGAGAAGGCCGTGTCCCGAAGATGCATCCCAAATAATGGGTAGTGGGTTTCCATTATAAGTGCTAAACTAGAGGTAGAGACTCATAACTGAACTGACTAGGGTGAACCTATATGGCTATGCTTGTATACATAATATATAACTAATGAATCAAACGACCTTTAGATGGACATCCGATCTCACCAGACCACATCTCAACGAAGAAAAGGAAATAGGGCGGACAAGCCTTCCTAAGTCCTTCAATCATTATTTATATGCATCTATACAAGAACAGACATACTTCTAACTACATTTTAGTGTGTAACAAGTGGAAACATATCGTGAAGTATAACCAAATCGTGTGGAATAACCGAATCGTGAAGTATCAGTGTACAGTGTGCAATAACTGAATTGTGGAGTATAAGTGTTACCAAATATAAGTGTATCACGAAGTAGAAGCGACAACAAGTGAAGTAGGAGCGTATCGAGTGTGAGTGAAGTAGAAGTGATATCAAGTATAAGTGAAGTAGAAGCGACAACAAGTGAAGTAGGAGCGTATCGAGTATAAGTGAAGTAGAAGCGATATCAAGTATAAGTGAAGTAGAAGCGTATCACTAAGTAAGAGTGTAAACAAGTATAAGCATTTAACTAAGTAGAAGTATCCACTAAATAAAAGTATAACAAGGCAGTGGTATATAACGAGTGGAGTATCAAAACATGGAAGAAAACTTTATACTTAAGAAAATCACGACTGCGTATTCCTTTGTAAAATAAGTTTGAAAACCTTTAGAATTTCTTTGGAAACCTTTCATAAATCATTTTTAAATGAAACTTTGATAAAACAATATAAGTAAAAGATTTGAAGAAGTGAAAACATTTTAGAAAACCATTTATAGTATCCTACTCGGTAAAACAGTTTACAGTGTGGTAAATCCTTGTGCATGCGGGTTATCAATCACATGTGATTGATATAATAACTGGCATGTTTAACTTGTATTCCCCCCCCCCCCCCCCCCCCCCCGATAAAACATGTAAAAACATTTAAAACGTTCATTCAGGGGTATGAACTCACCTGATGTAAGTGGATCCGACGAAGGTGTCGGTTGGGTGCTCGGTGTCAAGTAAAGACTCGAACACACTTAGTAACCTATTTAACATATGATAACATATGTTCACATACAATTAGTACATTTAATACTAATTAAACAAGTATACACACCCTAAGGAGCGGAAAACACTTTGGTTAAGTGTTTGGGGTGTCCTGGGTAACATTTAAGGGAGTGAATGACTTAGGAATGGAGTTTACTCTCCAAGAGTAAACTCTCCATATGGTGTTTACGGCCCTGGGACAACTCCTCATGAGTTAATGGCTGTAAAATCATGGTGAGGGTGTTCTAGGATGTTTAAAGGCTTTATCTCGATCATGGAATTTTGCTTGGTCCAAATCTAAAAGGTATGAATGGATTTAAGGCTTTTAAAAGGACCAAATGGGAGTTTACGGCCCATGAACCACCCCTATGGGAGTTCACGGCCGTGAACTCCTATACCCTTTGTTTTATTTGAAGTTTAAGCCCTTGATTAATCCTAGCATTTTCTAGTGAAGGTATAAGGCCAATTAGGGGGTTTAAACCCTCATTTTGTGAGGTTTGGGGGTGTTTACGGCTTAAGCATGTGCTTGGGCCATAAACTCCTTTCTACCCCTCATTTCTTTGTGTTTAATTGCTCCAAACCCGAAATAGCAAGTCCCTAATTTATGTCTTAAGCCTAAGGGTGGTTTGGGAGTGTTTTAGACTTGATTTAACAAGTTTTGAGGGTGTTTACAGCCTAAGCATGTGCTTGGGCCGTAAACCCTCTTTTATGCCCCAAAATTGAATGTTTTAAGGTGTAAACACTCCTAGGCTAAATCCCCAATTAGTTTCCAAGCTCAAGGATGAGTTTAAAGGCAAGTTTGGCATCATTTTAGGGGTTTACGGCCCTAGAGTGTTCTTGGGCCGTAAACTCCTTACTCCTTACCTTCGTAGTCTATTTTTGAGCTATAATGACATGCAATGGGTTGTAAAACAAGCTAGGGTTGGAGTTGAAGCTCAGTGGGATTCTACCCGATACTGCCGTTAAACGGGGCTTTTGGTCGCACCCGATTAAACGGTCAAATTTTGACTTGGTTGCAACCACACATTTTTAAGGGTATTTTGTGGGTGTTTCTAATTTGTTTCAACTCTTACCAAGTCATTATAAAAGTCTTAAATTAATTAACCTCTTCCATAGGGTTAACGGATAGTTAAATAAGCGAGGCTTATTAAGGAAAAAGGTTAAAAAAATGACGAAATAGATTTCGGGTTGTCACATCATCTCCCCGTTAGAGGGAATTTCGTCCCGAAATTCAGGTTTTGGCAAAGAAGTAGGCATGAATAAACGAGTAGAGGTAGGAGGGTACTTCCTATTCGGTTTGTCCTCGCATTCCCAAGTGAACTCCGGTCTGTGTTTGTCATTCCAACAAACCTTCACCTACAGGATGCCGATTTCCGTCTCGTGTGGTTAGCGAGTTCCGACTTGTGTATCTACAAGGTTAGGGTTCTCAATGGTCTCTATCAAGATGAGTGGGATACGAAGAGTGACGTCGGGTAAACACATATCAAGTCTAAGAAGTGGATCGATCGGGTGTGAAACTTATGGAATATCCGGAAGTAGTAGTGGTCTGACGAGGGTTGGACCAAATCTCCGTGAGGATTCTCAGATGGTCCTAAGGTCTCGGAAGGGTAGAGCTTTTCAGTACTTAGAACATAGTGTACTTCTATGGAAAGATCACCACTGGCGTGATCGCCATTCCGAAGTTCCTAACGTTCTTTCCCATACTGGTAGTGTAGTCCTTCAGGTTAGTTCTTAGGAAGCTCAAGTTGTCCTTGGTTTCGCGTTTTCCTGTCAATTGGCTTTTAGAGGCTTTCTAGGTCATCGAATGGGTTGTGTGTCTACGGTATCTTTTTGTTATAGAGTGTCTATCTCAAACTCGTGCAAATGAACCTGCACTTCTGATGCTTGAGAAATTTCTAACGGAAACCCTTAGGGTCGAGGAGACAGGGTTTCACTAGACGAGTGTTGGACTACCTCGGGAGGTGGTTCTACTATTTCTATGTGAGATAGTATTCGTGGAACACATAATAATCCAATAAATCTCTAAGACTTTGATCTATTCTAGTGCGGAAAACGCGTACTCCTGCATAACCCCTCGACTAACACCAAGGCTGGTGTTAAGTCTATAATCTCTTCGGGATCTGGGTCATGAGGCTTAACGCAAATACTTTCGCACTTTGATCAATTATTCTTGGTTGCGGAGGTTATCCTGTGGTTCTCCGTATTCTAGTGTTTACTTCGGAGAATGAAGTCTATCATCTACAGGGCGATGACGATTTCCTTCATGCGAGAGGGTGGAGGGTTATAGGCACTACTTGTCTGTAACAGGGTAGGCGAAGTGCCTACGTAGTGCAATCATCTACTGCAACTACTCTTCCGAAGGTTCTGAGTTTTCTCGGTCTAGGTCAAATCTAGTGAGTATAGGGTTCCATTACTCGGAACTTTAATCTCTTTACTAATTGAGGGTGTTAGCTACTATGTGGGCTTAACCGGTATGACAACAAATTTCGGATTTGTGGTTATTTTTAGTAGCTCATCCTGTAGTGGTTCTCTTGACTCCAGCTCCTATCCTATGGAATAGGATGAAGGGTTTTACTATGAGGTTCGTGGGAGAGATCATACTCGGCTTAACCACTAATACTTGGTGTATGCAAGCCATATATAATTGAGGTCGGTAGGATGTTTAGTTGTGCGACTCCACCCCAGACCCACAACCCAACGAGGAACAGGGAGTAGGGAGGAAGCACACATCTTAAATCTTCTTGATCTCAACTATATACCACCTTTATGCATATACCTTGTTATAGTGGTAAGTCCCATGAGTTCTATCCTCTGGGTTCACAAACCTGATGTGCGAGGTGCGAAGGGTCTTTCTGGGGAAATCTACGAAGTATGCTTCGGATGGTCATTGTCTTCTGGAGTATCTTGCAGTGTCTTTCGATTCGGTTTCCATCTAACTAAGAGGGGTTGGTAAACAACGCATGGTACCCTTCTCTCGGGTACTTCGGAAGGTTTGAAATAAAAGTGACGACTGACGGATCGCATTAGTCTTTATTATTTTTATTTTGTTTAGGTTCAGAAGAACCTTTATTTGCCGAAAGGGCTATGGAGAAAGTTCTTTTTACACAGCACTAGGGATGAACACATGGTTGCACTACGTCAAACCATGATCAATAGAGTCGTCGAAATTTGCATACTTCGACATGACATAAAATGAAGATCGATAAAGTCATGCGCCGAATAGGCACACAAGTTCTAGGCGTCTCGGGTTTCGTCCTATGTATCACTGCCGTAGATACTTGGACCGATAGAGTCGACGCAGAACTATAGAGAGTCCTAAGTTTTTCCGACTGGAGTACCTTTTCATGGATGGATTCTCACGAGGCATTTCTATAATCGCCTAACATATACTAGTCATGGATAATTAAGGTGGGGAGGACTGTTGACTGAGCGACTCCACCCTAAATCCACAACCAAACGAGGAACAGGAAATGAGGCGGCATTCACTCACTCTAGGTCTATCCATCTTAACTATACATGGCCGTAACGTATATGTTTAGCCATTATAGTTTTACCTGATGAATTTTAAATTTTATAACAGTGCTGCGACTTTCGCCTTAATGGGGAAGTATTTACATTTGAATTAGCCTTTTAATGTTTTGCGTTAGTTATATGAGATTGAGAGAAGTACCAAAAATCTACCGGGTTCCTTGATGCTTCTCCTTAAGCTGTAGAGTTAGGCTCCTCCTATGTCCTTGTCTTTTCCTTCGGTTGGGCAGTCCCTTTTGAGGTGTCCAATCTCACCACATAGACGGCATACTGGATTGGTCGTCACGTTGGTGATTGATGCAATACGCTCCACCGGAGTTCTGCATACGCGAGCAGTATGCCCCTTCATGTTGCACCTAGCACATAAGAGTTCCCGGCATATACCATGATGATGGTAGCTACACTTTCCGCAGTGGGGAAGGTTTCCTAGGCATGGTCTTTTTGAAGTCAGGAGGGAAGGATGGGCAGGGGTATTGACTGCCTCAGCTCGTTGCCCTCCGGAAAGTCCTTGAGCCGAGGTACCTCCCTCCTTGATTCTGAGTTTTCTCTTTAGTGGAATCGGTTGAGGTTCTTGGGTGGCTGGGTATGCAAGGGTTGGTTGTTGCTGTCCATTTCTAGGATCGGAATTTTCGATAGGGCTCTTACTAACATTGGCGTTGTTAGCATTCAGGTGAGCCATGACAGCTGCTACGGCTGCCGAGACTGCAGCTTGGAACGTAGCTTTATCGAATAAGAGAGTAGGTTTCTTGCTTGTGGAGTGGTTGCGTGTCTTTAGAGGCATGGTTTTTCCTACACGGAAAGGAATACAAGATAATGAGAGACTATGGCTAACCCTGGACATATCAATCCTTACTATGTTAGGCCAAAATTTTTCCCGTGCCTCGGTTATTGGCTGTCTGAGTGTCGACCTACATCCCTATGATGTAGTCCTAGTATGCAAGGTAGGAGTATGAGTATCGGAAAGACCATAAGATGCGAGTCGTTCCTACTAAGTTACCTTTATATTGGGAAAGGTTTCACTCTCTGGCCTGGAAAGATTTGAGAACAGTTCGGAACGAAGACCGCGGAAAGAAAGGCTCATGAAGACTTATGGCCAAACAACCTCAACAGAGGTGTGGGGATCCGCTCAAAACGTGCTACCGGCAACGGGAAAAAGGCGATTTACCTAACACATAGCGTGAGTAGTGTAACCACTAACTTACTAAATTGTATTATTTTATGGGTGTATTAGCGTAACGAACACGAGGAAAAGACAATTCTCGGGTTCAATGTACTGGCTCCCTGTGTTTGCCTCGTATCTTTGGCTGGTATCGGCGTTGGTTTCCTCCGGGTAGTTACCTAGGTTTCTCTTCTCGTATGGACATATTGAATCTCTACTCTGCCTTATTTCCGAATCCGTCTCTGGATGTCATCACTTCATGATGGATGACTGGAAATCTCGGAAGTTTAGGCGAATTTCTCACCTATGTCCCTAAAAAGATATAGGCACTTGGTGAATTTAATAGTCTTGTTGAGTAGCAGATTCGTTTATGTATTGCGTCATTGGGCTCGGTTTATAGTCCGGTTTTGCACTCCGGTTTGGGCCTGTCCAACAGTGAGCATGTAGGGTTTACTATATAATAATGTGCTTGCATGCATATTAGGTTAACGATCTAGAAGATGATAGCATTACGATAGCATTACAATTTTCTTTCTTTTATCGTTCCTGTAAACCTTTTAATCCTCTACAGTTGAAGTTCTTAATCGAGCTCTTCTGAGGATTGTTTATAATCATTCGACATTGTTCGATCCATTCTTGAGTTGTTTACTGTTTTTGTGTTCTTGCTGTTTGCTCTTTATTTTACCTGTTTAAGATCTAATCGATCTATAAGATAGTTAATTTTTAACTTATCAATTGGTATCAGAGCAGGAGGCTGTGTAATAAATACACTTCCTTTCTGTGAAAAAGGTTTCGATTAGGGTTATTCCGCAATTACTGATATTTATTGAGCCGTCATCTCATTATTGACGTATCTCGATATTTATTGTTTTGCCCTAATTTGATTTATTACAAGTCTGATCTTTGAACAGGTTATTCGATCATTATGGACGAGTCGCAATCGAATCCCATCAATATTTCGAACAACATTGGATCAACAACGAAGATTCCCATCCTATACACCCATGATTATGAAGTCTGGGCGCATCACTTTGAAGATTATGTTATAGGATCTGAGGATAATGGATAGCTCATCTGGGAAGCAATCATCAATGGACCATTTTCTCATTCTGCAACTTCAAGAATTATTAAAACTCAAAAGGAGTATAATGATCTTCTGAAAGATGTTAAAGATATTGCGCAAGATGAAAAAGATAAATTTCAGTGCAACATCAAGGCATTAAGATTGATCAGATTCGCCCTTCAGTCCGAGACTTTCAGGCTGGTAAGTTCATGCACGACGGCAAAAGAAATATGGGACAGATTACCTGAACTGTACTCTACAGACGAAGATCTAGAACATTCCATTCAAACATTACTCTTGTCTGAGTTTGGTGAATTCAGGCAAGGAACTGAAGAAACCGTGACCCAAACGTTCGATCGCTTCAATCATCTTCTTAGCAAGATGATCAAACATGACATCGAAAGGAAGCTTATTGAAAGGTTACGTTCTTAAATGGTCTAAGATCAGAGTGGAGGGCAGTCGTGTCCACAGTTTAAGCCCACGAGCAATTTAAATCATATTCCTTGGCAAAACTGGTGGGCATTCTCAAATCTCAGGAGAAGATTGTGTTGCAGGAAAAGAATGTGGTTTCAAGCCTAGGTTCGTTAGCCCTCTTGTCCAAAAGTAAAGCTGTGATGGAGGATGAAGACCTCAACTTGGAGGATTATGACCTCACATCTGAGGATTATGCTATGATGGTGACTAACCCCAAGAGATTCATCAAGAAGAGATTTCCCTCCAACAAAAACCGAAACTGGCAGGGGAGTTATAGTTCTGAAAAAGTTAAAGATGAATCGAAGGTTGAAGAGTCTAAGAAGGAACCGAAGGCAGAAGGTGATTCCGGAGTAAGCTGCTACTATTGTGGTGGGAAGAACCACTATGCAAAGGATTGTGTCCTTAAAAAGATGGCTGAAAAGGATGTGGAAGCTTTGCTGCAGAAAAAGCTTGATGAGATAAGAAGAAGAAATCTACCGCTAACCCTTCTATGAACGCTCTAATTGTGCAGGGTTCAGTTGCTAAAGACGAGTTCGGTGGCGTGGAGGTTTCGTCAACCGACTCTGAAGACGATGAAGTGAGGAAGCCTTCTCATGGAAAGGCTTGTGTGGCTAAAGAAGAAAGCAGTGGAGGAAGGTGCTTGATGGTGTCAGACGTATCTAAGATGAGGGGATACAACACTGATGGTGGGAGTAATGAACCGAAGGAGCAACAAGATAATGAGAGACTATGGCTAACCCTGGACATATCAATCCTTACTATGTTAGGCCTAAATTTTTCCCGTGCCTCGGTTATTGGCTATCTGAGTGTCGACCTACATCCCTACGATGTAGTCCTGGTATGCAAGGTAGGAGTATGAGTATCGGAAAGACCATAAGATGCGAGTCGTTCCTACTAAGTTACCTTTATACTGGGAAAGGTTTCACTCTCCGGCCTGGAAAGATTTGAGAACAGTTCGGAACGAAGACCGCGGAAAGAAAGGCTCATGAAGACTTATGGCCAAACAACCTCAACAGAGGTGTGGGGATCCACTCAAAACATGCTACCGGCAACGGGAAAAAGGCGATTTACCTAACACATAGCCTGAGTAGTGTAACCACTAACTCACTAAATTGTATTATTTTATGGGTGTATTACCGTAACGAACACGAGGAAAAGACAATTCTCGGGTTCCATGTACTGGCTCCCTCTGTTTGCCTCGTATCTTTGGCTGGTATCGGAGTTGGTTTCCTCTAGGTAGTTACCTAGGTTTGTCTTCTCGTATGGACATATTGAATCTCTACTCCGCCTTATTTCCGAATCCGTCTCTGGATGTCATCACTTCATGATGGATGACTGGAAATCTCGGAAGTTTAGGCGAATTTCTCACCTATGTCCCTAAAAAGATATAGGCACTTGGTGAATTCAATAGTCTTGTTGAGTAGCAGATTCGTTTATGTATTGCGTCATTGGGCTCGGTTTATAGTCCGGTTTTGCACTCCGGTTTGGGCCTGTCCAACCGTGAGCATGTAGGGTTTACTATATAATAATGTGTTTGCATGCATATTAGGTTAACGATCTAGAAGACGATAGCATTACGATAGCATTATAGTTTTCTTTCTTTTATCGTTCCTGTAAACCTTTTAATCCTCTACAGTTGAAGTTCTTAATCGAGCTCTTCTGAGGATTGTTTATAATCATTCGACATTGTTCGATCCATTCTTGAGTTGTTTACTGTTTTTGTGTTCTTGCTGTTTGCTCTTTATTTTACCTGTTTAAGATCTAATCGATCTTCAAGATAGTTAATTTTTAACTTATCAATTGGTATCAGAGCAGGAGGCTGTGTAATCAATACACTTCCTTTCTGTGAAAAAGGTTTCGATTAGGGTTATTCCGCAATTATTGATATTTATTGAGACGTCATCTCATTATTGACGTATCTCAATATTTAATGTTTCGCCCTAATTTGATCTATTACAAGTCTGATCTTTGAACAGGTTATTCGATCATTATGGACGAGTCGCAATCGAATCCCATCAATATTTCGAACAACATTGGATCAACAACGAAGATTCCCATCCTATACACCCATGATTATGAAGTCTGGGCGCATCACTTTGAAGATTATGTTATAGGATCTGAGGATAATGGATACCTCATCTGGGAAGCAATCATCAATGGACCATTTTCTCATTCTGCAACTTCAAGAATTATTAAAACTCAAAAGGAGTATAATGATCTTCTGAAAGATGTTAAAGATATTGCGCAAGATGAAAAAGATAAATTTCAGTGCAACATCATGGCATTAAGATTGATCAGATTCGCCCTTCAGTCCGAGACTTTCAGGCTGGTAAGTTCATGCACGACGGCAAAAGAAATATGGGACAGATTACGTGAACTGTACTCTACAGACGAAGATCTAGAACATTCCATTCAAACATTACTCTTGTCTGAGTTTGGTGAATTCAGGCAAGGAACCGAAGAAACCGTGACCCAAACGTTCGATCGCTTCAATCATCTTCTTAGCAAGATGATCAAACATGACATCGAAAGGAAGCTTATTGAGCAGAAGGTTACGTTCTTAAATGCTCTAAGATCAGAGTGGAGGGCAGTCGTGTCCACAGTTTAAGCCCACGAGCAATTTAAATCATATTCCTTGGCAAAACTGGTGGGCATTCTCAAATGTCAGGAGAAGATTGTGTTGCAGGAAAAGAATGTGGTTTCAAGCCTAGGTTCGTTAGCCCTCTTGTCCAAAAGTAAAGCTGTGATGGAGGATGAAGACCTCAACTTGGAGGATTATGACCTCACATCTGAGGATTATGCTATGATGGTGACTAACCCCAAGAGATTCATCAAGAAGAGATTTCCCTCCAACAAAAACCGAAACTGGCAGGGGAGTTATAGTTCTGAAAAAGTTAAAGATGAATCGAAGGTTGAAGAGTCTAAGAAGGAATCGAAGGCAGAAGGTGATTCCGGAGTAAGCTGCTACTATTGTGGTGGGAAGAACCACTATGCAAAGGATTGTGTCCTTAAAAAGATGGCTGAAAAGGATGTGGAAGCTTTGCTGCAGAAAAAGCTTGATGAGATAAGGAAGAAGAAATCTACCGCTAACCCTTCTATGAACGCTCTAATTGTGCAGGGTTCGGTTGCTGAAGACGAGTTCGGTGGCGTGGAGGTTTGGTCAACCGACTCTGAAGACGATGAAGTGAGGAAGCCTTCTCATGGAAAGGCTTGTGTGGCTAAAGAAGAAAGCAGTGGAGGAAGGTGCTTGATGGTGTCAGACGTATCTCAGATGAGGGGATACAACACTGATGGTGGGAGTAATGAACCGAAGGAGCAACAAGATAATGAGAGACTATGGCTAACCCTGGACATATCAATCCTTACTATGTTAGGCCTAAATTTTTCCCGTGCCTCGGTTATTGGCTATCTGAGTGTCGACCTACATCCCTATGATGTAGTCCTGGTATGCAAGGTAGGAGTATGAGTATCGGAAAGACCATAAGATGCGAGTCGTTCCTACTAAGTTACCTTTATACTAGGAAAGGTTTCACTCTCCGGCCTGGAAAGATTTGAGAACAGTTCGGAACGAAGACCGCGGAAAGAAAGGCTCATGAAGACTTATGGCCAAACAACCTCAACAGAGGTGTGGGGATCCGCTCAAAACGTGCTACCGACAACGGGAAAAAGGCGATTTACCTAACACATAGCCTGAGTAGTGTAACCACTAACTCACTAAATTGTATTATTTTATGGGTGTATTAGCGTAACGAACACGAGGAAAAGACAATTCTCGGGTTCCATGTACTGGCTCCCTCTATTTGCCTCGTATCTTTGGCTGGTATCGGAGTTGGTTTCCTCTAGGTAGTTACCTAGGTTTGTCTTCTCGTATGGACATATTGAATCACTACTCCGCCTTATTTCCGAATCCGTCTCTGGATGTCATCACTTCATGACGGATGACTGGAAATCTCGGAAGTTTAGGCGAATTTCTCACCTATGTCCCTAAAAAGATATAGGCACTTGGTGAATTCAATAGTCTTGTTGAGTAGCAGATTCGTTTATGTATTGCGTCATTGGGCTCGGTTTATAGTCCGGTTTTGCACTCCGGTTTGGGCCTGTCCAACCGTGAGCATGTAGGGTTTACTATATAATAATGTGTTTGCATGCATATTAGGTTAACGATCTAGAAGACGATAGCATTACGATAGCATTATAGTTTTCTTTCTTTTATCGTTCCTGTAAACCTTTTAATCCTCTACAGTTGAAGTTCTTAATCGAGCTCTTCTGAGGATTGTTTATAATCATTCGACATTGTTCGATCCATTCTTGAGTTGTTTACTGTTTTTGTGTTCTTGATGTTTGCTCTTTATTTTACCTGTTTAAGATCTAATCGATCTTCAAGATAGTTAATTTTTAACTTATCAATTGGTATCAGAGCAGGAGGCTGTGTAATCAATACACTTCCTTTCTGTGAAAAAGGTTTCGATTAGGGTTATTCCGCAATTATTGATATTTATTGAGACGTCATCTCATTATTGACGTATCTCAATATTTAATGTTTCGCCCTAATTTGATCTATTACAAGTCTGATCTTTGAACAGGTTATTCGATCATTATGGACGAGTCGCAATCGAATCCCATCAATATTTCGAACAACATTGGATCAAAAACGAAGATTCCCATCCTATACACCCATGATTATGAAGTCTGGGCGCATCACTTTGAAGATTATGTTATAGGATCTGAGGATAATGGATACCTCATCTGGGAAGCAATCATCAATGGACCATTTTCTCATTCTGCAACTTCAAGAATTATTAAAACTCAAAAGGAGTATAATGATCTTCTGAAAGATGTTAAAGATATTGCGCAAGATGAAAAAGATAAATTTCAGTGCAACATCATGGCATTAAGATTGATCAGATTCGCCCTTCAGTCCGAGACTTTCAGGCTGGTAAGTTCATGCACGACGGCAAAAGAAATATGGGACAGATTACGTGAACTGTACTCTACAGACGAAGATCTAGAACATTCCATTCAAACATTACTCTTGTCTGAGTTTGGTGAATTCAGGCAAGGAACCGAAGAAACCGTGACCCAAACGTTCGATCGCTTCAATCATCTTCTTAGCAAGATGATCAAACATGACATCGAAAGGAAGCTTATTGAGCAGAAGGTTACGTTCTTAAATGCTCTAAGATCAGAGTGGAGGGCAGTCGTGTCCACAGTTTAAGCCCACGAGCAATTTAAATCATATTCCTTGGCAAAACTGGTGGGCATTCTCAAATGTCAGGAGAAGATTGTGTTGCAGGAAAAGAATGTGGTTTCAAGCCTAGGTTCGTTAGCCCTCTTGTCCAAAAGTAAAGCTGTGATGGAGGATGAAGACCTCAACTTGGAGGATTATGACCTCACATCTGAGGATTATGCTATGATGGTGACTAACCCCAAGAGATTCATCAAGAAGAGATTTCCCTCCAACAAAAACCGAAACTGGCAGGGGAGTTATAGTTCTGAAAAAGTTAAAGATGAATCGAAGGTTGAAGAGTCTAAGAAGGAATCGAAGGCAGAAGGTGATTCTGGAGTAAGCTGCTACTATTGTGGTGGGAAGAACCACTATGCAAAGGATTGTGTCCTTAAAAAGATGGCTGAAAAGGATGTGGAAGCTTTGCTGCAGAAAAAGCTTGATGAGATAAGGAAGAAGAAATCTACCGCTAACCCTTCTATGAACGCTCTAATTGTGCAGGGTTCGGTTGCTGAAGACGAGTTCGGTGGCGTGGAGGTTTGGTCAACCGACTCTGAAGACGATGAAGTGAGGAAGCCTTCTCATGGAAAGGCTTGTGTGGCTAAAGAAGAAAGCAGTGGAGGAAGGTGCTTGATGGTGTCAGACGTATCTCAGATGAGGGGATACAACACTGATGGTGGGAGTAATGAACCGAAGGAGCAACAAGATAATGAGAGACTATGGCTAACCCTGGACATATCAATCCTTACTATGTTAGGCCTAAATTTTTCCCGTGCCTCGGTTATTGGCTATCTGAGTGTCGACCTACATCCCTATGATGTAGTCCTGGTATGCAAGGTAGGAGTATGAGTATCGGAAAGACCATAAGATGCGAGTCGTTCCTACTAAGTTACCTTTATACTAGGAAAGGTTTCACTCTCCGGCCTGGAAAGATTTGAGAACAGTTCGGAACGAAGACCGCGGAAAGAAAGGCTCATGAAGACTTATGGCCAAACAACCTCAACAGAGGTGTGGGGATCCGCTCAAAACGTGCTACCGACAACGGGAAAAAGGCGATTTACCTAACACATAGCCTGAGTAGTGTAACCACTAACTCACTAAATTGTATTATTTTATGGGTGTATTAGCGTAACGAACACGAGGAAAAGACAATTCTCGGGTTCCATGTACTGGCTCCCTCTATTTGCCTCGTATCTTTGGCTGGTATCGGAGTTGGTTTCCTCTAGGTAGTTACCTAGGTTTGTCTTCTCGTATGGACATATTGAATCACTACTCCGCCTTATTTCCGAATCCGTCTCTGGATGTCATCACTTCATGACGGATGACTGGAAATCTCGGAAGTTTAGGCGAATTTCTCACCTATGTCCCTAAAAAGATATAGGCACTTGGTGAATTCAATAGTCTTGTTGAGTAGCAGATTCGTTTATGTATTGCGTCATTGGGCTCGGTTTATAGTCCGGTTTTGCACTCCGGTTTGGGCCTGTCCAACCGTGAGCATGTAGGGTTTACTATATAATAATGTGTTTGCATGCATATTAGGTTAACGATCTAGAAGACGATAGCATTACGATAGCATTATAGTTTTCTTTCTTTTATCGTTCCTGTAAACCTTTTAATCCTCTACAGTTGAAGTTCTTAATCGAGCTCTTCTGAGGATTGTTTATAATCATTCGACATTGTTCGATCCATTCTTGAGTTGTTTACTGTTTTTGTGTTCTTGCTGTTTGCTCTTTATTTTACCTGTTTAAGATCTAATCGATCTTCAAGATAGTTAATTTTTAACTTATCAATTGGTATCAGAGCAGGAGGCTGTGTAATCAATACACTTCCTTTCTGTGAAAAAGGTTTCGATTAGGGTTATTCCGCAATTATTGATATTTATTGAGACGTCATCTCATTATTGACGTATCTCAATATTTAATGTTTCGCCCTAATTTGATCTATTACAAGTCTGATCTTTGAACAGGTTATTCGATCATTATGGACGAGTCGCAATCGAATCCCATCAATATTTCGAACAACATTGGATCAACAACGAAGATTCCCATCCTATACACGCATGATTATGAAGTCTGGGCGCATCACTTTGAAGATTATGTTATAGGATCTGAGGATAATGGATACCTCATCTGGGAAGCAATCATCAATGGACCATTTTCTCATTCTGCAACTTCAAGAATTATTAAAACTCAAAAGGAGTATAATGATCTTCTGAAAGATGTTAAAGATATTGCGCAAGATGAAAAAGATAAATTTCAGTGCAACATCATGGCATTAAGATTGATCAGATTCGCCCTTCAGTCCGAGACTTTCAGGCTGGTAAGTTCATGCACGACGGCAAAAGAAATATGGGACAGATTACGTGAACTGTACTCTACAAACGAAGATCTAGAACATTCCATTCAAACATTACTCTTGTCTGAGTTTGGTGAATTCAGGCAAGGAACTGAAGAAACCGTGACCCAAACGTTCGATCGCTTCAATCATCTTCTTAGCAAGATGATCAAACATGACATCGAAAGGAAGCTTATTGAAAGGTTACGTTCTTAAATGCTCTAAGATCAGAGTGGAGGGCAGTCGTGTCCACAGTTTAAGCCCACGAGCAATTTAAATCATATTCCTTGGCAAAACTGGTGGGCATTCTCAAATGTCAGGAGAAGATTGTGTTGCAGGAAAAGAATGTGGTTTCAAGCCTAGGTTCGTTAGCCCTCCTGTCCAAAAGTAAAGCTGCGATGGAGGATGAAGACCTCAACTTGGAGGATTATGACCTCGCATCTGAGGATTATGCTATGATGGTGTCTAACCCCAAGAGATTCTTCAAGAAGAGATTT
Organism: Lactuca sativa; assembly: GCF_002870075.4. Taxonomy (NCBI): domain Eukaryota; kingdom Viridiplantae; phylum Streptophyta; class Magnoliopsida; order Asterales; family Asteraceae; genus Lactuca; species Lactuca sativa. The sequence continues at coordinate 116,644,093 of NC_056631.2, forward strand.
CCCTCCAACAAAAACCGAAACTGGCAGGGGAGTTATAGTTCTGAAAAAGTTAAAGATGAATCGAAGGTTGAAGAGTCTAAGAAGGAACCGAAGGCAGAAGGTGATTCCGGAGTAAGCTGCTACTATTGTGGTGGGAAGAACCACTATGCAAAGGATTGTGTCCTTAAAAAGATGGCTGAAAAGGATGAGGAAGCTTTGCTGCAGAAAAAGCTTGATGAGATAAGGAAGAAGAAATCTACCGCTAACCCTTCTATGAACGCTCTAATTGTGCAGGGTTCGGTTGCTGAAGACGAGTTCGGTGGCGTGGAGGTTTGGTCAACCGACTCTGAAGACGATGAAGCGAGGAATCCTTCTCATGGAAAGGCTTGTGTGGCTAAAGAAGAAAGCAGTGGAGGAAGGTGCTTGATGGTGTCAGACGTATCTCAGATGAGGGGATACAACACTGATGGTGGGAGTAATGAACCGAAGGAGCAACAAGATAATGAGAGACTATGGCTAACCCTGGACATATCAATCCTTACTATGTTAGGCCTAAATTTTTCCCGTGCCTCGGTTATTGGCTATCTGAGTGTCGACCTACATCCCTACGATGTAGTCCTGGTATGCAAGGTAGGAGTATGAGTATCGGAAAGACCATAAGATGCGAGTCGTTCCTACTAAGTTACCTTTATACTGGGAAAGGTTTCACTCTCCGGCCTGGAAAGATTTGAGAACAGTTCGGAACGAAGACCGCGGAAAGAAAGGCTCATGAAGACTTATGGCCAAACAACCTCAACAGAGGTGTGGGGATCCACTCAAAACATGCTACCGGCAACGGGAAAAAGGCGATTTACCTAACACATAGCGTGAGTAGTGTAACCACTAACTCACTAAATTGTATTATTTTATACTAAATTGTATTATTTTATGGGTGTATTAGCGTAACGAACACGAGGAAAAGACAATTCTCGGGTTCCATGTACTGGCTCCCTCTGTTTGCCTCGTATCTTTGGCTGGTATTGGAGTTGGTTTCCTCTGGGTAGTTACCTAGGTTTCTCTTCTCGTATGGACATATTGAATCTCTACTCCGCCTTATTTCCGAATCCGTCTCTGGATGTCATCACTTCATGATGGATGACTGGAAATCTCGGAAGTTTAGGCGAATTTCTCACCTATGTCCCTAAAAAGATATAGGCACTTGGTGAATTCAATAGTCTTGTTGAGTAGCAGATTCGTTTATGTATTGCGTCATTGGGCTCGGTTTATAGTCCGGTTTTGCACTCCGGTTTGGGCCTGTCCAACCGTGAGCATGTAGGGTTTACTATATAATAATGTGTTTGCATGCATATTAGGTTAACGATCTAGAAGACGATAGCATTACGATAGCATTACAGTTTTCTTTCTTTTATCGTTCCTGTAAACCTTTTAATCCTCTACAGTTGAAGTTCTTAATCTAGCTCTTCTGAGGATTGTTTATAATCATTCGACATTGTTCGATCAATTCTTGAGTTGTTTACTATTTTTGTGTTCTTGCTGTTTGCTCTTTATTTTACCTGTTTATGATCTAATCGATCTTCAAGATAGTTAATTTTTAACTTATCAATTAGTATCAGAGCAGGAGGCTGTGTAATCAATACACTTCCTTTCTGTGAAAAAGGTTTCGATTAGGGTTATTCCGCATTTACTGATATTTATTGAGCCGTCATCTCATTATTGACGTATCTCGATATTTATTGTTTTGCCCTAATTTGATTTATTACAAGTCTGATCTTTGAACAGGTTATTCGATCATTATGGACAAGTAGCAATCGAATCCCATCAATATTTCGAACAACATTGGATCAACAACGAAGATTCCCATCCTATACACCCATGATTATGAAGTCTGGGCGCATCACTTTGAAGATTATGTTATAGGATCTGAGGATAATGGATACCTCATCTAGGAAGCAATCATCAATGGACCATTTTCTCATTCTGCAACTTCAAGAATTATTAAAACTCAAAAGGAGTATAATGATCTTCTGAAAGATGTTAAAGATATTGCGCAAGATGAAAAAGATAAATTTCAGTGCAACATCAAGGCATTAAGATTGATCAGATTCGCCCTTCAGTCCGAGACTTTCAGGCTGGTAAGTTCATGCACGACGGCAAAAGAAATATGGGACAGATTACCTGAACTGTACTCTACAGACGAAGATCTAGAACATTCCATTCAAACATTACTCTTGTCTGAGTTTGGTGAATTCAGGCAAGGAACTGAAGAAACCGTGACCCAAACGTTCGATCGCTTCAATCATCTTCTTAGCAAGATGATCAAACATGACATCGAAAGGAAGCTTATTGAGCAGAAGGTTACGTTCTTAAATGGTCTAAGATCAGAGTGGAGGGCAGTCGTGTCCACAGTTAAAGCCCACGAGCAACTTAAATCATATTCCTTGGCGAAACTGGTGGGCATTCTCAAATCTCAGGAGAAGATTGTGTTGCAGGAAAAGAATGTGATTTCAAGCCTAGGTTTGTTAGCCCTCCTGTCCAAAAGTAAAGCTGCGATGGAGGATGAAGACCTCAACTTGGAGGATTGTGACCTCGCATCTGAGGATTATGCTATGATGGTGTCTAACCCCAAGAGATTCATCAAGAAGAGATTTCCCTCCAACAAAAACCGGAACTGGCAGGGGAGTTATAGTTCTGAAAAAGTTAAAGATGAATCGAAGGTTGAAGAGTCTAAGAAGGAACCGAAGGCAGAAGGTGATTACGGAGTAAGCTGCTACTATTGTGGTGGGAAGAACCACTATGTAAAGGATTGTGTCCTTAAAAAGATGGCTGAAAAGGATGAGGAAAAGGATGAGGAAGCTTTGCTGCAGAAAAAGCTTGATGAGATAAGGAAGAAAAAATCTACCGCTAACCCTTCTATGAACGCTCTAATTGTGCAGGGTTCGGTTGTTGAAGACGATTTCGGTGGCGTGGAGGTTTGGTCAACCGACTCTGAAGACGATGAAGTGAGGAAGCCTTCTCATGGAAAGGCTTGTGTGGCTAAAGAAGTAAGCAGTGGAGGAAGGTGCTTGATGGTGTCAGACGTATCTCAGATGAGGGGATACAACACTGATGGTGGGAGTAATTAACCGAAGGAGCAACAAGATAATGAGAGACTATGGCTAACCCTAGACATATCAATCCTTACTATGTTAGGCCTAAATTTTTCCCGTGCCTCGGTTATTGGCTGTCTGAGTGTCGACCTACATTCCTATGATGTAGTCCTGGTATGCAAGGTAGGAGTATGAGTATCGGAAAGACCATAAGATGCGAGTCGTTCCTACTAAGTTACCTTTATACTGGGAAAGGTTTCACTCTCCGGCCTGGAAAGATTTGAGAACAGTTCGGAACGAAGACCGCGGAAAGAAAGGCTCATGAAGACTTATGGCCAAACAACCTCAACAGAGGTGTGGGGCTCCGCTCAAAACGTGCTACCGGCAAAAAGAAAAAGGCGATTTACCTAACACATAGCGTGAGTAGTGTAACCACTAACTCACTAAATTGTATTATTTTATGGGTGTATTAGCGTAACGAACACGAGGAAAAGACAATTCTCGGGTTCCATGTACTGGCTCCCTCTGTTTACCTCGTATCTTTGCCTGGTATCGGAGTTGGTTTCCTCTGGGTAGTTACCTAGGTTTGTCTTCTCGTATGGACATATTGAATCTCTACTCCGCCTTATTTCCGAATCCGTCTCTGGATGTCATCACTTCATGATGGATGACTGGAAATCTCGGAAGTTTAGGCGAATTTCTTACCTATGTCCCTAAAAAGATATAGGCACTTGGTGAATTCAATAGTCTTGTTGAGTAGCAGATTCGTTTATGTATTGCGTCATTGGGCTCGGTTTATAGTCCGGTTTTGCACTCCGGTTTGGGCCTGTCCAACCGTGAGCATGTAGGGTTTACTATATAATAATGTGTTTGCATGCATATTTGGTTAACGATCTAGAATACGATAGCATTACGATAGCATTACAGTTTTCTTTCTTTTATCGTTCCTGTAAACCTTTTAATCCTCTACAGTTGAAGTTCTTAATCGAGCTCTTCTGAGGATTGTTTATAATCATTCGACATTGTTTGATCCATTCTTGAGTTGTTTACTGTTTTTGTGTTCTTGCTGTTTGCTCTTTATTTTACCTGTTTAAGATCTAATCGATCTTCAAGATAGTTAATTTTTAACTTATCAATTGGTATCAGAGCAGGAGGCTGTGTAATCAATACACTTCCTTTCTGTGAAAAAGGTTTCGATTAGGGTTATTCCGCAATTACTGATATTTATTGAGCCGTCATCTCATTATTGACGTATCTCGATATTTATTGTTTTGCCCTAATTTGATTTATTACAAGTCTGATCTTTGAACAGGTTATTCGATCATTATGGACGAGTCGCAATCGAATCCCATCAATATTTCGAACAACATTGGATCAACAACGAAGATTCCCATCCTATACACCCATGATTATGAAGTCTGGGCGCATCACTTTGAAGATTATGTTATAGGATCTGAGGATAATGGATACCTCATCTGGGAAGCAATCATCAATGGACCATTTTCTCATTCTGCAACTTCAAGAATTATTAAAACTCAAAAGGAGTATAATGATCTTCTGAAAGATGTTAAAGATATTGCGCAAGATGAAAAAGATAAATTTCAGTGCAACATCAAGGCATTAAGATTGATCAGATTCGCCCTTCAGTCCGAGACTTTCAGGCTGGTAAGTTCATGCACGACGGCAAAAGAAATATGGGACAGATTACGTGAACTGTACTCTACAGACGAAGATCTAGAACATTCCATTCAAACATTACTCTTGTCTGAGTTTGGTGAATTCAGGCAAGGAACTGAAGAAACCGTGACCCAAACGTTCGATCGCTTCAATCATCTTCTTAGCAAGATGATCAAACATGACATCGAAAGGAAGCTTATTGAGCAGAAGGTTACGTTCTTAAATGGTCTAAGATCAGAGTGGAGGGCAGTCGTGTCCACAGTTAAAGCCCACGAGCAATTTAAATCATATTCCTTGGCGAAACTGGTGGGCATTCTCAAATCTCAGGAGAAGATTGTGTTGCAGGAAAAGAATGTGGTTTCAAGCCTAGGTTCGTTAGCCCTCCTGTCCAAAAGTAAAGCTGTGATGGAGGATGAAGACCTCAACTTGGAGGATTATGACCTCACATCTGAGGATTATGCTATGATGTTGTCTAACCCCAAGAGATTCATCAAGAAGAGATTTCCCTCCAACAAAAACCGAAACTGGCAGGGGAGTTATAGTTCTGAAAAAGTTAAAGATGAATCGAAGGCTGAAGAGTCTAAGAAGGAACCGAAGGCAGAAGGTGATTCCGGAGTAAGCTGCTACTATTGTGGTGGGAAGAACCACTATGCAAAGGATTGTGTCCTTAAAAAGATGGCTGAAAAGGATGAGGAAGCTTTGCTGCAGAAAAATCTTGATGAGATAAGGAAGAAGAAATCTACCGCTAACCCTTCTATGAACGCTCTAATTGTGCAGGGTTCGGTTGCTGAAGACGAGTTCGGTGGCGTGGAGGTTTGGTCAACCCACTCTGAAGATGATGAAGTGAGGAAGCCTTCTCATGGAAAGGCTTGTGTGGCTAAAGAAGAAAGCAGTGGAGGAAGGTGCTTGATGGTGTCAGACATATCTCAGATGAGGGGATACAACACTGATGGTGGGAGTAATGAACCGAAGGAGCAACAAGATATGTGCTTTACAGCCAAACCGCTCAGCGTGCAGTTCAACGAGCTCGATGAACTGATTAAGAAGGTACAATCGGTTTTTGTCTCATTTAAAGTCCCACAATGCTCATATGAAAAAGAACTAAAAAGTGTTAATTCAAGAATCTCTCATCTAGATAGTAGTTTAACTCAAACTCATGTCATCAATTAAGCAGGGTGTCTTCGAAGATTGAGGAACGGCGCATGTGGATCGAACTGAAGGAGTCGGAATTAATCAAAACAAAAGATGAAAAAATTTATTTACAAAGAGACAATTTAAAGTTGTTGAAACAGCGAAATGTTTTTTGTTTGATTGCCAAACGTCTTTACACTAATATTACTCAGCTTCATTTGGATTGTGAAATAGGACAAAAGATTCATCGCATGATTTTACCCTTCCTTGAGTTTAAGGAGGATGAAATTGATGCTGAAGCGTATAATTGTGTGAGTGTTATTTCATCTGAGGACGTTAATCCGACGTACATGTATGGAATGGACAAAATAGAATCTTTCATTAAATCCAAGGACCATAAGGACATGCTTAAAAACCTTTTGGATGAAAATGATAAACTGAAACTGAGAACCGAAACCATACAAAAATTTGATTCTTTAAACGCCAACTTGAGCTCAGAAAATAAAATTGATGTTGAAAATGCATCTGAGCTTAATGAGGACGATAATATGAGTGAAATTTCTGTAGAGGATACGGTCGATTGTTCAGAATTTGTAAAAAGCGAACCTGAAAAACACAAGAATCTAATTTCAGAAAATTCAGTAGAGTTCGCTCGATTGTCCCAACAAAAGTCCCCGATTCTTGCAGAGAAGGCCGTAGTATATCAAAAAGTTAGAACCACTCCAAATCAGGTATACAAGGTCACAGGCGTAACCGAACATCAGACTGCTGAACTCACAGCTATTGTAAACGAAGACAATGCTGATGGCTGCGATGAGTTCTTCTGGTCAGCTCCAATCGATAATGCTGATGAAACAGTAGGTTTGTCTGAAAGGACCTCATGGAAAAGCAAAGGGAGATACGTACCTGAACCCTTGAATAAACCTGATAACTTCGATGTGCCAAGCACAAGCAATACGAAAGACATTCCTCAAGAAAAAGGAATTCTAGCAAAAGAAGTCACAACTTCAAGTGAAACTTCCTCAGTTCAAAGTGAACCAGCCATAGAAAAACCAAAACCGAAAGCTAATATCCATCATCAACCGAAGCAGATGAGAAATCAGAAACGCCAAAGGAATCAGAGATACAGGAAGAATCTCTCTGAAAGAAAGCAGTTTTGGCAATCCCAGAATGCTTATTTCTCTCATCAAGACAAGAACCTAAAGTCTGAGAAAAATCCTATCGAATTGCAAGAGAGACACAACAACCGAAAGCAGAGGTTCGGTTCGGAGAAAAACATCAACCGAAAGCAGAGGTTCGGTTCAGAGAACTGCACCAACCGAAAGCAGAGGTTCGGTTCAGAGAACTGCACCAACCGAAAGCAGAGGTTCGGTTCAGGAAATGATTTCAACCGAAAGCAGAAGTTCGGTTCAGAGAACTACACCAACCAAAAGCAAAGGTTCGGTTCGGAAATCAAAAGAGATCAAAGCTCTAAGGTCAGTCCCACCAATGATCAAAAGCAAAAGGGTCACCTAGAGTCTCCAGCCAAGAAGTCATCTCAATCTAAGCTCTCTCATTCTATCTCATCTAATTCTGCTAATTCTTCCAACTCTTCTTCACCTCATTCTAAATCCCATTCTGCTCTTTCTAAAAAATCTCAATCATCAGCAGAACAAAAGGGAAAACAGAAGGTTTCACCGTCTGAACCAGAGTCAAAACCGAAAGAACCAAATCCTATTAAAATTAAAGTTTTTACAATCAAAAAGAAAGATGAAACAACTCTAATTAAACGAAATATCTTGTTGAAATCTCTCTTACTATTCCTGTTCCTATGAAAGGCTCACAAGGACCCAAGAAACTTTGGGTTCCTAAATCTGCTTAATTTTTGCAGGTTATAAGTGACGAGCAGTTTGACGAAGAATGGTACATTGATAGTGGCTGCTCGCGTCACATGACAGGGAGGAAAGAAGAACTCAGGGAATATTGGTCTCTTTCAAATGGTGGAAACATCAAGTTTGGAAACAACTCCTTCGGCACCATAAAAGGATATGGAATGATTACTAACGGTGATTTCACAATAAGGAAGGTCGCATAAGTGGAAGGGCTACAACACAACCTCATCAGTGTATCTCAGCTTGTTGGAGGTACCGGTCTCAAAGTCTCGTTCGACGATGAGGGTTCTGAAATAATTGAGAAGAAGACGAAAAGAGTTATTCTCAAATCTGAGCGTGTAACAACCCGAAGTTGTTCATCGCCGAAAACCCGTTCTACCCGAATAACTCGTCGGAAATCGAAATGTCCCGTTATCGTTTTTGGGCTTAGTTAACTAAAATTATATATTTATTTTCATTCAATAAGGGTCCAAATCATTTAGGAACTCATGAATTTAGCCCAAAACAATTATTTCATAAGTTTTAGAAATATCCTCGTCGGGTGACGGAAACTCAATCGGGTACGACCCAAAGCATCGTTTAAGGTCGGTATCGGGTAGAATTCCACCGTGTCCAAGTTTTAGGGACTATATAAACATGTTTAAGCACTCATTTGAAGCTTTTTCCTTCTCTCTCTACTCTCTCTCTCTCTAACCTCTCTCCTAAATCCAAGGATTGAGTGTCCAAAACTCAAATTTAAGGCTTCAAATCCTTAAGGTACCTTCCTAGCCTTAATCTATAGCATGTTTAGCTTCCAAATTAGACACTTAATCATGAAATTGGACAATTTATGTGAGTTTACGGCCCAGGAGGCAGCCTAGGCCGTAAACACCATTTTGAAGGGTTTTTAGCCCTTAAACTCCTTCCTAGACTCAATTGGACTTTAGATATGGCTAAGGGACTTCAAGATATGGACTTAGAACATTTAAAACTATGATTTTGAGGACTTTGAAGGAGTTTACGGCCAAGGCATAAGCTTGGGCCGTAAACTCATGTTAATAGTGTTTTTCATGCCTTTAAACCCTTCCAAATCACCTCTATGGCTTAGATATGAATTATAGGACCTTGGTATTAGCATTTGGACACTTGAAACATGATTTTTGGGGGACTTAGATGAGTTTACGACCAAGGATAGTGCTTGGGCCATAAACTCCCCAAAACTTGGCATAAATCCAATTCTAAGGTGTTAGAAAGCCATCCAACACCACCAAAAGCCTTGGAATAAATCAAGGGACCAACCAAAAATACTTTAAAGGCCTTAAACACATCTTTTATGGGATTTCTAAGAGTTTATGGCCAAGACCTGTTCTTGGGCCGTAAACTCCAAAATTTTTGGTGTTAGAATGCAAACTAAACACCCCTACAACCTTTAGATGAATTTTAGAAGTCCTTTCATGCAAGTTTTAGACCTTGAAACACATTGTAGCTTGACATATTAGAGTTTACGGCCATGAAGGGGGTTTCATGGGCCGTAAACTCCATAAATCCCTCATATGTCCCATATAAACTCATTTCTAGGCTTGTGGGAATTTTTAGAATCACATGTGATTGGTTTTAACAACATTTAGCATCATTTTCATAAGGATTAAGGAGTTTACGGCCAGGAGCCTATGCTAGGCCGTAAACTCCCATAAATTAATCATTTTGGTGATTTTAATCCATTCCAAGCATTTAGAACAAAACCTAGAAACATTTCCCATGTCCATGTAAGCCATTTAAGCCATTTAAACACCCAAAACCACACCCACATGAGTTTATGGCCGTAAACTCATGTATGTGTGTGTTTTGTGGTTGTAAACTCATTTAAAAGTTTACTCATGGGGAGTAAACTCAAGTCCCAAGTCCCTAGTATCATTTCCCATCCCTAAACGCCACCCGGGTCCTTCCAAACACTCGTATCGGAGTGTTTTCGCGACTAGAAGCAATTGTCCGAATCCAACAATCAATCTAAGTCCTAATTAGATACAAATGTGTATCTGTACATTATAATTAGGAACCTCGTGTATTTACAAGCCCCGGATCAACTCTTAGCATCCAAATCATCCTACTTCTCGTCTGGTGAGTTCATACCCCTACGCCTTTTTCACTGTTTTTAACTATTTTCAGGGGGGAATACAAGCAAACCAAAACTGTTTTCAAATCATAACAATTATGTGTTTCAAATAATAACTGGCAATCTTATAAATTCTTTTACTCCTTATGTATTATGTTGAGCATAAGGAATGATTTATCAATTACAACTAAAGGGATTTTAGTTAAGAAGATAACCAAACAAATCAAATTATTATGGGAATAATTTGGGGTTCTATGTTTCTCTTTATATCATGTACTGATATCTGTATAAAGTTATTTGATAAACTATGTCTGATTCAGTTTATCTCCGTATCATTTGAATGTATTGCCAGATAGTTTCCTGTATGTAACTATTTTCACTGTATCATGTCTTGAAATCTTTGTATGTTTGGTATCGTATGAGAATCCTGTGAATAGTTTAATACTAGCTTGTGAGATAGTCAATACCCTTTATGGATGATCAAGTAAATCCTCTCCGGAAGTGTAACCAGAGTCTCCTGGAGGGAGAGCGAGGAATTTGTGAATAGATGTATTCGGGACTGACAATCCCACACCTTAACTGCTAGCTACAGTTAGGCGGGCACGCCTGGGGTGACAAATTCTGGATATCATTCGACGTTTTACTAACGTCAAGGAGGTCTCGTTGTCGTATCAGTATGGTTACCCGACTCACAATACATATTAATGTAAACTTATTCACAGCTAGGACCTGATTAGAATCTATATCTCGTTCGGGATGGTAATCCCATGGTTTTATGTCTATACTTCGTTCGGGATAATAATCCCATGATCTTGTGTCTATATTTCGTTCGGGATGGCAATCCCATGGTTTTGAAACTAAATCTTATACGGGATGATAATCCCATGATTTTATCAACTATCATATAACTAGTTTCGGGATAGTGATCCCATGGTTTATCAAGCTATCTTATATCTACCTTGGGGATAGTGATCCCATGATCTTTATCGAATTATCTATAACTGGTTCGGGATGTTAGTCCCAAGGTTTTCAAATACTAACTGGTTCGGGATGTTAGTCCCAAGGTTTTCAAAATACTTTCTACTTACAGTTCGTCCAAAATATAGTTTTGTATATTAAACTATACTATGTATTATTCAATCAATCTTGCATTTAGGAAAATATGGGATTTTCCTGGGGTTAACTTATATCTTGTAGCAGAACTGTAACAAAAGATAACTTAACTACTTTACTTAAGAAAATATGGGATTTTCTTGGATATCAAATCTTTCAGAAAACTAAAGGAAACCGATACATTTTCACGAAACAAAACCGCTTATGAACTCACCAGCTTTATGCTGATTTTCAAACTGCTTGTATTCTCAGGTCCAAGTTAGACAGGTACCCGGCGATATTTTTTGGTGAAGATGGAGTGCTCCGAAGACTCGTCTCTTTTGTTCATATGATATATGTATAATTTTGTACAATTTACTTTTGAACCAAATGTAAACTTTCATATATATGTAATGTAATGGTTGTTTACTGTGATTACTATGTACATTGGATTTGATACACAACATGGAGTCAACCCCGGGAACGTTTCCGCCTTTGGTTTTCGGGGTGTGACAGATTGGTATCAGAGCCCTTGTTTATGGTGAACAGAGTATACCAAACCTTACATGGTATAAGACTATAAACATTAAGGGGCCTAAGTGCTCTGAATTAAAAGTATCCTACAAAATATAAGTATTTTCAAAAGTATTTAAGTATGCCGAGCCATCGAAATCCGTAACTACAAGTAGAACAAAACATAAGTAAATGGGTGTTGTACACTGCGGTTAAACCTGGGCAGTTATGTAGTCGTGTCTAGGGTCAATATAGCATGGCCAACTATATTCATTCGAGACACGGCCAACATGTGCTTGGGAGTGACTGTGGCATGCGGCATACCTAAAACTTACCCAATATCCCAAACAACAAATCGTCGCTGCAGCGAACCATGAAATACTATGGGAGTTCTCGAGCCGATCCTTTGTAGAAATTCTTGTATACGCGTTATCCCTTGATCATTCCTCTAGCGATAAAATGTTCTATCTTGGTAACTCCTTTCTGCTTTATCGCTTAGTATGATGCTATATTTGCCTTGATGAGATATCTCCTATGCCATATCTCTTGATTCAATTCAGAGGACTTATGATCCTCTCTTTCCTGATCTTTTTAGATCAAGATGCCTCCAAGAAAGAGACCCAGCTCAACGAACAACAACAATCCTCCTCCGCCACCACCTCCTATTCAGATTGATTTGGAAACACTTCAGGCAACCATTTCCGCTACCATATCAACTCTCTTACCTCAACTGAACTCTAGGGGTTCGGGAGGTGAAACCCAAAACCCAGATGATAGCCAGGGACACCAAAAAGGGGGTTCTTATAAAGACTTCATGAATGCGAAACCGACATTCTTCGATGGCACAGGGGGTGTCATAGCCTTAACCCGATGGTTCGAGAGAATCGAATCAATCTTTGAAATATGTGGTTGTTCAGATTCTGATAGAGTCAAGTTTGCCGCCTGTACCTTCCTAGACAAAGCCCTGACTTGGTGGAATAGCCGAGTCAAATCCTTAACTTTACCTGTAGCCAATGCTATGGGTTGGGAAGCTATGAAGGAGCTTCTTCTCGCTGAGTATTGCCCTCGGGGCGAACTTCAGAAGCTAGAACACGAACTTTGGAACCTTAAGATGAAGGGTTCTGACATAGCTGCTTATACCTCAAGATTCGACGATATGGCCCTACTTTGTCCGGGAATTGTTACCCCGGAAAGTAAAAAGATAGAGAGATTCATCTGGGGGTTGACCCATCCAACAAAGGGGAATGTCTTGGCTGCGAAGCCAGACACTTATGACAGCGCCAAATATCTTGCGAAAATCCTGAAAGATCACGAAGACAACTCTGATGAAGAAGCTACTACCCCCGAGCCAGTCACTAGTGGAGGCGGAAGTAAAAGGAAATCCTGGAACAAGCGTAAGGCCCAGAGTATGCAAGGGTCTTCTAAGAAACAGCAAACGGTAGCAGTCCATGCTCCTACTGCCCCTGTTGCTGTTTCAGCTGTAGGTTCCATAGCCCAAACTCCCGCCAGTGGATATACTGATACCCTTCCTTGGTGTGGTAAGTGTAACTACCACCACCGCATTCCTGGACCATGACGCGAAAGGATCTGCGACAACTGTGGCAATAAGGGCCATCTTGCGCGAACCTGCAGAAAACCAGCCAAACCAACGAACCAATCATCTGGAACGGGAATCAGTCCGACCTGCTACAACTGTGGGGAAGCTGGGCACTTCAAAAGGAATTGTCCTAAGACAGCTACAACCACAAATCCCTCTGCTGCCGCAGGTATATCTCTCTTTGATAATTCTTATACTTGCAACTCTTTTCGATTTTGGGTGCAAAAAGGGAAACCTGTTATCTATCTATTCGAACGTATTCTAAACTCAATCTTTCGCATGTAATCAAAATGTATACCGTCGAGACGACTAACTAGTGAGATAGAGAACACTAACTTCGTATCTATAGATTGAATCCTCGGTCCGGAGGACTATTCTATTCCATTCGATTTATAAAGGGGGAAACTTTCCATGAAAATACTTTGGTGCCATGTTTAACCAGAAATGACCGAGTTTTCGTTCGCGTTGTTATCTTTACTTTCGAAAGGGCCGCTCGTTAGATCTTTTTCTCGACCCGGTTCTCGTGATCTTCGACATCAAACTTTCGTATCATTTTATGCTTTAGAACTCAAAAGTTTTCCCAATGTAAATTATCACGCATCCCTCGTTTCTGTGATTATTGAGAAACGGGAAGTTAGCAACTATTCCCTTTAAATGTCTATCCCGAAGGATTCCCGGGAGTTTCTTTCGAGCATCTAGTTTAGTCTCACATCAGATCTTTCGAGATCTTCGTAGAGATCGATTCAGCAACCTTCAGGTTTCGGATGCCCTTAGAGCTTAGTAATATCTATCTAGACCATCACGTCTCGAATCCTTAGAAACATCTACCCAACGAAACCCTAGTGATCCCTTTGAGGAAACCGAAGTCGTTCAGGGTTGGAACTTCCACGAGAAATCGGATTGATATCATAGATTGAGAGAGAGTCAAGAAGCGAAACCAAGGTATGTTCCGATAATGAGAATTCGTTAGAACGCCCAATAGAGACCTGATTTCACTTGAGGAAGTGAAGATCTGAGGCAACAAATCCATTCGTATCTCATTCCAATCCATGACCTGTATCTTATTCTTTGAATTTCGGGACGAAATTCCCTCTAACGGGGGGATAATGTAACAACCCGAAGTTGTTCATCGCCGAAAACCCGTTCTACCCGAATAACTCGTCGGAAATCGAAATGTCCCGTTATCGTTTTTGGGCTTAGTTAACTAAAATTATATATTTATTTTCATTCAATGAGGGTCCAAATCATTTAGGAACTCATGAATTTAGCCCAAAACAATTATTTCATAAGTTTTAGAAATATCCTCGTCGGGTGACGGAAACTCAATCGGGTGCGACCCAAAGCATCGTTTAAGGTCGGTATCGGGTAGAATTCCACCGTGTCCAAGTTTTAGGGACTATATAAACATGTTTAAGCACTCATTTGAAGCTTTTTCCTTCTCTCTCTACTCTCTCTCTAACCTCTCTCCTAAATCCAAGGATTAAGTGTCCAAAACTCAAATTTAAGGCTTCAAATCCTTAAGGTACCTTCCTAGCCTTAATCTATAGCATGTTTAGCTTCCAAATTAGACACTTAACCATGAAATTGGACAATATATGTGAGTTTACGGCCCATGAGGCAGCCTAGGCCGTAAACACCATTTTGAAGGGTTTTTAGCCCTTAAACTCCTTCCTAGACTCAATTGGACTTTAGATATGGCTAAGGGACTTCAAGATATGGACTTAGAACATTTAAAACTATGATTTTGAGGACTTTGAAGGAGTTTACGGCCAAGGCATAAGCTTGGGCCGTAAACTCATGTTAATAGTGTTTTTCATGCCTTTAAACCCTTCCAAATCACCTCTATGGCTTAGATATGAATTATAGGACCTTGGTATTAGCATTTGGACACTTGAAACATGATTTTTGGGGGACTTAGATGAGTTTACAGCCAAGGATAGTGCTTGGGCCGTAAACTCCCCAAAACTTGGCATAAATCCAATTCTAAGGTGTTAGAAAGCCATCCAACACCACCAAAAGCCTTGGAATAAATCAAGGGACCAACCAAAAATACTTTAAAGGCCTTAAACACATCTTTTATGGGATTTCTAAGAGTTTACGGCCAAGACCTATTCTTGGGCCGTAAACTCCAAAATTTTTGGTGTTAGAATGCAAACTAAACACCCCTACAGCCTTTAGATGAATTTTAGAAGTCCTTTCATGCAAGTTTTAGACCTTGAAACACATTGTAGCTTGACATATTAGAGTCTACGGCCATGAAGGGGGTTTCATGGGCCGTAAACTCCATAAATCCCTCATATGTCCCATATAAACTCATTTCTAGGCTTGTGGGAATTTTTAGAATCACATGTGATTGGTTTTAACAACATTTAGCATCATTTTCATAAGGATTAAGGAGTTTACGGCCAGGAGCCTATGCTAGGCCGTAAACTCCCATAAATTAATCATTTTGGTGATTTTAATCCATTCCAAGCATTTAGAACAAAACCTAGAAACATTTCCCATGTCCATGTAAGCCATTTAAGCCATTTAAACACCCAAAACCACACCCACATGAGTTTACGGCCGTAAACTCATGTATGTGTGTGTTTTGTGGTTGTAAACTCATTTAAAAGTTTACTCATGGGGAGTAAACTCAAGTCCCAAGTCCCTAGTGTCATTTCCCATCACTAAACGCCACCCGGGTCCTTCCAAACACTCGTATCGGAGTGTTTTCGCGACTAGAAGCAATTGTCCCTATCCAACAATCAATCTAAGTCCTAATTAGATACAAATGTGTATCTTTACATTATAATTAGCAACCTCGAGTATTTACAAGCCCCGGATCAACTCTTAGCATCCAAATCGTCCTACTTCTCGTCCGGTGAGTTCATACCCCTACGCCTTTTTCACTGTTTTTAACTGTTTTCATGGGAGGAATACAAGCAAACCAAAACTGTTTTCAAATCATAACAATTATGTGTTTCAAATAATATCTGGCAATCTTATAAATTCTTTTACTCCTTATGTATTATGTTGAGCATAAGGAATGATTTATCAATTACAACTAAAGGGATTTTAGTTAAGAAGATAACCAAACAAATCAAATTATTATGGGAATAATTTGGGGTTCTATGTTTCTCTTTATATCATTTACTGATATCTGTATAAAGTTATTTGATAAACTATGTCTGATTCAGTTTATCTCCGTATCATTTGAATGTATTGCCAGATAGTTTCCTGTATGTAACTATTTTCACTGTATAATGTCTTGAAATCTTTGTATGTTTGGTATCGTATGAGAATCCTGTGAATAGTGTAATACTAGCTTGTGAGATAGTCACTACCCTTTATGGATGATCAAGTAAATCCTCTCCGGAAGTGTAACCAGAGTCTCCTGGAGGGAGAGCGAGGAATCTGTGAATAGATCTATTCGGGACTGACAATCCCACACCTTAACTGCTAGCTACAGTTAGGCGGGCACGCCTGGGGTGACAAATTCTGGATATCATTCGACGTTTGACTAATGTCAAGGAGGTCTCGTTGTCGTATCAGTATGGTTACCCGACTCACAATACATATTAATGTAAACTTATTCACAGCTAGGACCTGATTAGAATCTATATCTCGTTCGGGATGGTAATCCCGTGGTTTTATGTCTGTACTTCGTTCGGGATAATAATCCCATGATCTTGTGTCTATATTTTGTTCGGGATGGCAATCCCATGGTTTTGAAACTAAATCTTATACGGGATGATAATCCCATGATTTTATCAACTATCATATAACTAGTTTCGGGATAGTGATCCCATGGTTTATCAAGCTATCTTATATCTACCTTCGGGATAGTGATCCCATGATCTTTATCGAATTATCTATAACTGGTTCGGGATGTTAGTCCCAAGGTTTTCAAATACTAACTGGTTCGGGATGTTAGTCCCAAGTTTTTCAAAATACTTTCTATTTACAGTTCGTCCAAAATATAGTTTTGTATATTAAACTATACTATGTGTTATTCAATCAATCTTGCATTTAAGAAAATATGGGATTTTCCTGGGGTTAACTTATATCTTGTAGCAGAACTGTAACAAAAGATAACTTAACTACTTTACTTAAGAAAATATGGGATTTTCTTGGATATGAAATCTTTTAGAAAACTAAAGGAAACCGATACACTTTCACGAAACAAAACCGCTTATGAACTCACCAACTTTATGCTGATTTTCAAACTGCTTGTATTCTCAGGTCCAAGTTAGACAGGTACCCAACGATATTTTTTGGTGAAGATGGAGTGCTCCGAAGACTCATCTCTTTTGTTCATATGATATATGTATAATTTTGTACAATTTACTTTTGAACCAAATGTAAACTTTCATATATATGTAATGTAATGGTTGTTTACTGTGATTACTATGTACATTGGATTTGATACACAACATGGAGCAACCCCGAGAACGTTTCCGCCTTTGGTTTTCGGGGTGTGACAGAGCGTAAGGGTGAAATGTTTCCTCTAAACCTCAAACCCATCAAAGGAAACCCAGCTATTTTTATCAAAAGCACAATCTGACGAAAGCTGTCTGTGGCACTGAAGGCTCTCTCATCTTAACTTTAAGGACATCAACAAACTTGTCATTGGAGGTCACGTTCGAGGTCTTCCATTGATCAAGTTCGATAGAGATCACTTGTGTGCTGCATGTGAAATGGGGAAGCAGAGTCGTCAAAGCCATCCATCTATAATAAACACTAAAGTTGTTGAACCACTTGAATTACTTCATATTGATTTGTGTGGTCCATCATCTATCGAAAGCATCGGTGGTAGCAAGTATATTCTTGTTATTGTTGATGACTTTTCGCGTTTTACATGGGTGTTCTTTCTGAAGCTTAAATCTGAAGCGACTCCTAAGCTAAAGGTGTTCATCAAGCAGATTGAAGTACAGCTGAAAAAGGTCGTTCGCAACATCAGGAGCGACAATGGTCTGGAATTCAAAAATAGAGAATTCGTAGAATTCCTGGCAGAAAAGGGAATAAGTCACAACTTCTCAGCACCCTACACACCTCAACAGAACGGAATTGTCGAAAGACAAAACCGATCTTTGTGTGAAGCCGCCCGAACCATGCTAAGTTTCGCTTCCTTACCTCTTTATATTTGGGCTGATGCTATTTCTGCTGCTTGTTTTACACAGAACAGGTCATATCTCAACAAGCGATTCACGCTCACACCTTATGAGATTCTCAACAACAGGAAGCCCAATGTAAAGTTTTTCCATGTGTTCGGTTCAAGGTGTTTCATTTTCAATTCCAAAGAACACCGAAACAAGTTTGATGTCAAAGCCGACAAAGGAAAATTTCTGGGCTATTCTCTCACTTCTAAAGCGTACAGGGTATTAAACAAGCGTTCGAGGAAAATCGAAGAGACTTACTACGTGACTTTCGATGATAACTATGTCAAAAAGCTAAAGGCCAATGAAGACACAGCTGGGGAAATCATTCCTCAAACTGGTCAAGTCACAGTCTCGATCGCTAATCTATTTGAGAAGTTCATGGAACTCTTTGATGAACCAGAGAAAGCCACTCTCTCAAAAGCAGGCGCAGCAGACAACAAGGTAGATAATATGAAGCAAATTGTCGAAGATGCTGCAAGAAGAATGAATGAAGGAGGATCTGGCTCTGAAGATTCTGCACCACACAATGCTTCAGTTGAGGGGGAGAATCCACTATCATCATCCCAGCCAAACTCACAAGTTGAGGGGGAGCCAAGCACTTTGCCAACCGAAAGCACTTCACCAACCGAAAGTGCCACACCATCCGAAGGTGCATCAACGCCCGAGAGCTCTATACCACAAGAAACATCTGAAGCTCAAAGCATTCCTGAAAGCTCATCTATCGAGGGGGAGCATGCTGATATGTCTTATGACTATGAAAGCCAGTCCGAACCAGAAGAAATGATAAATGCTGAATTAGATCCAACCTTTTATCCAAACTACCCACCTCTCACCAAATGGACTAGAGATCATCCTATCTCTCAAGTTGTTGGTGATGTATCTGAAAAGGTTCTGACTCGATCACAACTCAAGACAAAACAGACTTCCTTGTTTTCTAAAGTCGAATTTTGTATGTTTAATTCATTCGTCTCAAAAGTTGAACCAAAGACAGTTAATACTGCTCTTGATCACTCCGATTGGGTTCAAGCCATGCAAGATGAACTGAACGAATTCGAGAGGAACAAAGTCTGGCATCTTATTCCAACTCCTCCATATGCCTCGGTTGTCGGTCTCAAATGGGTCTTTAGGAACAAGATGGACAAGGAAGGAAATGTAATTCGAAACAAAGCTCGTCTGGTCGTGAAGGGATATTGTCAAGAGGAAGGAATTGATTATGAAGAGACTTTCGC
This sequence comes from Lactuca sativa, assembly GCF_002870075.4. Classification (NCBI taxonomy): domain Eukaryota; kingdom Viridiplantae; phylum Streptophyta; class Magnoliopsida; order Asterales; family Asteraceae; genus Lactuca; species Lactuca sativa. Next base: position 116,663,501 of record NC_056631.2, read on the forward strand.
CCCTGTAGCTAGGCTGGAATCTGTAAGAATATTTCTAGCCTATGCTGCCCACAAAAAACTTTGAGGTTTACCAAATGGACGTCAAGTGTGCATTCCTCAATGGTGAACTCGAAGAAACTGTGTATGTGGAGCAACCTCCTGGCTTCATAAATGAAAGGTATCCTAATCATTGTTACATTTTGGATAAAGCCGTGTATGGACTGAAACAAGCTCCAAGAGCCTGGTATGAAACGCTGACTAAATTTTTTAAAGATGTCCAACTTCAAGCAAGGTTCGGTTGACCCAACCTTCTTTCGCAAGAAGGAAGGTAACCACCTTATGATCGTTCAAATTTATGTCGATGACATCATTTTTGGCTCAACAAATCCTAGCCTAACAGCTGAATTCAGAAAGCTGATGGAGACTAAATTTGAAATGAGCTCAATGGGTCCTATCAACTTTTTCCTTGGTTTAAATATTAGACAGGGACCCGAAGGCATCTTTATCAATCAGGAAGCTTACACGAAGACTCTCCTAGCAAAGTTTGGCATGATGGGAGATTCCAAAGTCAAAGTTCCAATGGCGTTCGGCACCAAGCTCACCCCACCCCTGGACAAACCGGCTGTTGATATTACGCTTTATCGACAGATGATAGGCTCACTAATGTATGTCACTGCTAGCAGGTCTGACATAATGTTTTCTGTTTGTTACTGTGCTCGATTTCAGGAAAATCCACGCGAATCCTCACATGCTTGCAGTGAAGAACATTCTACGCTATCTCAAGCGAACCACCTCTCTAGGTCTATGGTATCCTTCCAACTCAGGTTTCTTCGTTCAAGCCTATTTAGATGCAGACCTTGGAGGTTGTGGACTCGACAGAAAAAGCACAACTGGTGGCTGCCAATTCCTTGACGGGAAGTTGGTTAGCTGGCAGTCAAAGAAACAAACGTGCATGTCTTTGTTCACTGCAGAAGCTGAATACATTGCAGCTGCATCCTGCACCTCTCAAGTGATTTGGATCCAGAGTCAACTCAGAGACTATGGACTCAATATGAAAAAGATTCCACTATATTGCGACTCTGAAAGTGCCATTAGGATCTGTCATAACCCAGTGCAACACTCCAAAACCAAACACATAGCACTGAGGTATCACTTCATCAAAGATCATGTGGAAGATGGAAACGTTGAAGTACACTTCGTTAGAACCACTGATCAACTGGCTGATATCTTTACCAAAGCTCTTCCTGAAGCATCATTCAACAAAATTCTACAAGGGCTAGGTATGATGGAATCAGAATCAGTACCACAAACTACCTCTCGATCTCAAACGTAAGAAGCGAAATTGACCGAACGTTCGGGTTCGGTTGCATCATCTACACTCGCTCATCATTTCAAAGGTAGTTTTCTTGGTTGTAAATTTCTTGTACAAAGTTGTTTATCTATTCGTCTAAAGTATTACCTACTTGAATGTCAAAATTCCTTGGTTTCTAAAAATTTTTCAAAACCGAAACCTACCGAAGGTTCGGGTTCGGTTTTTCAAAATTTTTCAAAACCGAAACCTACCGAAGGTTCGGGTTCGGGTTTCCAATATTTTTCAAAACCGAAACCAACCGAGCACTCGGGTTCGGTTTTCCAAAATTTTTCAAAACCGAAACCAACCGAACGCTCGGGTGCGGTTTTTCAAAAATTTTCAAAAACCGATACCAACCGAACGCTCGGGTTCGATTTCTAAAATTTTTTCAAAACCGAAACCAACCGAACGCTCGGGTTCGGTTTTTCAGAATTTTTCTCAACCGAAACCAACCGAACGTTCGGGTTCGGTTTCAAATTCCAAAGTTTTTTTTTACTCTTTCTTTCTGAGTCTTATTTTTTTACTTTCTTATTTTTTATTTTTTTATATATATATATCCAAAACTCCAAAAATATTTTGTTCTTTATTCACTTTTTAGTTTTTTACTTTATTTGTGTGTTCGTTCATTTATGGGGAATGTGTTAGAATAGTTAAGTGTCCCTAGAAGCATGCTGCTGTATGTGCCCAAAGCCTCATCAGATTCTGAATAATAGCCTTAATGACTTGGTATACACAAACCTTGTCTTCCCAATTAGGCTATCACATTTATTCTAATCAAGAGCTACCTAACTCTCTTCTCACATGAGATAAGAGTTTTCTGCTTGGTCCTTCGCTTATAGCAGAGGTAATTTGATTTCTCACACCATCTCCATTACTCTCTCCATTACACTCGTTTCATCAATGTAACCCTTGAGACTCTCAGAAATTACCACTGAGGTTTATGGTTACACAAAAACTGTGTTTATGATCTTAGTTTCGTGCCACTACGAGCTGAGTGAAACCCAAAATTCAAAACCAAATCTGAATTGACGGTGAACAATTAATTTGATCAAGTTTTCACTAATGAATTGACGGACGTGTCCTCATAAAATCTCAAGTTTTTCATTCGTGTGATTCCTATGAAATTGTTACACACCATAACATTTCTTCCCTTGGGATCCAGTTTTATTTTTTTTGACATTTTATATTTTCCAAGCCACTATTCCATGCCTACTTGTTCAACAGATCACACCGGTCTCACAAGTACTTTGTTCACTTTCTATCTTATATCGAGATTAGAACTGTTGAATCAAAGCTAAAACCACCCTAAGGAGCCTAATTAAAAGAAGCCTTTCAACACTTCTTAATAAGTGTTTGATCGTTATTCAACGAGAAACCACACTAACACTTTAAGGTCTCTCTTGACTTTGAAGGAAGAGATTCGTGCCCGGGATCATTTGTTTCGTGTCTTAAATGACATCACAATTATTCCCAAAAAGATTTGCTTTATTTCTTTTCTTTTTACACCCTTAGCACGAAAATCTTTGATTTTCCAAAATTCTGGTACTAATAATTACAGGCTGTTTTACTGAATTGGTGGTTAATTAAAAGACGTGGTCAAAATTAATCCACGTGGGAGTATTATTCAAAAGATGCCATTCAAAGGATAAGATGAAGGGTTACTGACTCAGGCGGGAGTCTAATCGATTGAATTTCAAACGGCGGTAAATCGGGGACGCATGCGAAATTGAAACGTCCATTCTTTAACTGACACTGTGGATGCGTGTGCGAATTTGAAGCGATTCCACTCTGGCACATAAAGGCGCGTGTGGATTTGAAACGGTTTCTTCAGAAACGGCGCTTGTTGGGCGGCGTGTTACAAGGAATCTGACATTCTCTCTCAGGCGTGATCATCGCATACCATAACTGTCACGCATCAGTTAAATTCCTGAGAAAACCTTTCGTATTTCGATAGAAGATTTGAACATATTTTTCTCTCTCCTGCAAACCACTATAAAAGGCGACCTCATCTCCCTTTTACCTCTTTACCGCATCCAAATTTACAAGAGAGCAAAAATTCCCTGAAAACCTAATTGTTCATCATCTTCTTCCCCACTTCAATAATGGCAGAATCATCGTCAGTTCACGCTACTTCCCACATCCTTCCCATTCGCCCTCAACAGTGTTTGGTGATCGATTTAACTCCTCAGGCATACGACTCATACATGTTCCTGATCATCGAGTGCCTGAAGTATTCCCCTATCGCTCCTGCACTTTCACGGGTGGAAACAGTGCCCATTGAGATATTATCGCAGATCCATGCGACTGCACATTATGACAAAGCAGTCAATAGAATCTTCTTCGAGGTTGCTGATCACAAAGCCTCGATTTCCAGGCAACGATTTGGCTCATTGCTTGGGTTTGCTGCTGACCCTTTTAGGGTTAATCCGGAGACGATTCCGATTGGGCACCTCTACAATATGTTCTACAATATGGGGTACACGGAGGTGCTCACCTCTGTTGCGAAGTTCAAAAAGTCATGTTTGCCGCCACAGTGGAACGGTATGCTCACTGTCCTCTTCAAGGGTCTTTCAGAACGGAGCTCAGGTTCAGACAGCTCCAGTCGGCTCTTTCTCTCTATCATGTACGGGGTTTACAACAGAGTCAATCTTGATTATGGGTTGGTTCTCTGGCAACAACTCGTCCAGAGTTTATCCTCCTCTTCACGACATTCTGAGGTGTCGTATGCCAGGTTCTGGACCATCGTTACTAAATGGGCGATGGATAAGCACGATGTCCCCACTCCTGCCGGTGCATCAATGTCTTCGATTGGTACATTCCATACCATGAAGATTATCGTCTCAGATGCATCGAGGTTTTCTTTCATTGGCTCCATCCCGGAGACCATGTACGGCGATGTTCCATCTGACAGCAGGATCATCCGGACTATCAAGGAGTTCAAGCAGTCTGGACCAAGGGAGCTCACACAGGAGATGCTCAAGTCTATACATGATGCCGATAAGCCTGTTTCAAGAGGCAAAAAGGCAGAAAAAGGGAAGCAAGTGGCGAAAGGGGCTAAAGGCCCTTCTCCCAAAAAGAGGAAGGCTAGTAAACCTGCTCAGTCCCCTCAGCAGAAGAGACGCAAAACTCAACCGAAGCGAAAGTTGATAATCGCCTCCTCTTCCAGTGAGTCGGAAGGTGAGAGTTCAGATTCGGACGGTTCTCAAAGAGGCGAAACCTCTCCAAGAGGCAATACCCTACCAAGATCACCTACCCCTGACATGGAAATCCATAACTCACCAATTCCCTCTGCCACTCAAACAATTCCCACTTCCATTCCTACCGTAACCCCCACTACCACCATTCCTCCAACCTCTTTCCCTATACCACCACCCATTTTCACTGATACAACAACCACAGCCACTGCAAAGGTTACAACCAACATATCTGATACGGGGGTTCATACCGATGCAACCGAACCACCACCAGTAACCGAAACCAGAAAAACAACCGAAACTCAACAACCACCCGAACCTACCCACAGTCAAACTCAACCTGAACCTACCCATACCACAACACCACCAGCTTCACCACCACCCCCATCTCCTGGTCATGCCTCTGACGGAGATAACCCTTTCCTTGGAGGGGAAAATATGACCTTCGATTCGGTCTACTACAGTCCGTTTCAGGTCCAAAGCGACGATGATGAGGAAGCTCCAGTAGCGAAGAAACATCTTATGGAGCTGCATGAGAAGGTTGACCTGCTTATTGCTTCATCCTCCAATTCTCAATCCTCTCTCTCTGAAGCTGCTCTTTAGAAGATTGTTGATGCCTTCTCCAGGGCTCAACATGATTCAGTCGCTTTAGCCACTGCCGCCATTGACGCCTCGACGAAAGCATGTGAGGCTGCGACCGAAAAAGTCGATAAACTATTCTCTGACGCCTCTTCCCTGTTAAAGTCCTTACAGGAGAGTGCCGATGCTACTAAGACAACGTTGGAACCAATCATTCAACAATTGGCCACGTTCGTCTCCACGGAGTTGCAGTCGTTCGCTACCCTTCGCCAATCAATTAGTGACGACAACTCGGCCCTTCGTGCCTCCATTGACGAGCGCCTCTCTAAACTTCAAGAGGATCTCGCTGCAGAAAACTCGTTGATGGACGTTCTTGCAAACAAAACCACCGCCCTCAAGGTCAAGAGTGCTCAGCTTTCCAACTCTCAGCAACAAATTGATGCTCTTCGATCCGAACGGGAGGTTATCAAGACATGTGTTTCGGATGTACACTCTGCCCTATCCAACATCCTGGAAGCACACGATCCGATTCTCAACCATTCGGTGAGGCGAACCCTTGCTGAAAAACTTGCTCCTGCCCTAGATCTCCTAAGTAAAATAGAAGGGCTACCTAGTTTCGTATCCACTCCGAAACAAGGGGGAGAAGTGAAGTCCGGATCGAAACCACCTCCTTCCTCAAAAGCTGCTCACACAACCGAACCTCCTCCTACAAGTCAAACTTTCGACTCGCAGTTCGACATGCCCTTAACCCGAAAGGCGTTTATCTTCCACGCCTTCGCCAACGTTTTTGAAGTCCCTCATCCTCATACGGAGGTTGATCGGGAATTAATCGAGTTCTATCTGAAGGCCGCTCAACCACAGTATCAAACATGGAGCGCTCAGAAGATCATTAACGTTCGGGTTTTGAAGCCATATACCGAAGGTAGATTCATCAACGTTTGGTTCAGGGTGATTCGAGGGTCTGCAAGAACCAAACATCTCATATCTTTAGCAGATCTACCGAACCTCAACCCCCATGACTGGATTGTTTTGCACAACATCCTCTTGACGAATGAAGTTGAATATGGTCCGATCATAGACCATCTCAAAAGGATGTTGGTATGCTACATCATGGAGGTAGCCCTGATGGATCAGGAGATTGCCACTGTCTTCAAAAAGAAACCGAAGATCTCTCCTGTTGGCTCAGCCAGTGATCTGAACCAGATGAAGATGGGAAAGATTGACCCAAGGCGTAATTCGGTCATGTTCACTAGGGCTGAAGGACAGAAATGTCTCTTTGCCTTAGCGGATAAACATCTTTATACCACTGCTTGTCTAGAGCATGTGCTGGAGATCATCCATCGGTGTAAAGAGAATACAGGGGATGATATCAAATACTTCAACGATATGATTCAGTAGTACATCCAATTTAGACAGACGATACTTGCTCTTATCTCTCGTCTGTTTCAGACTGTAAAGAAGAAGGTTCCTGCTGCTGCTAGCCCAAGCAAGAAGTAATGATCTCGCTCCAGTTGATGCAAAGGGGGAGATTGTTGAGTAGCAGATTCGTTTATGTATTGCGTCATTGGGCTCGGTTTATACTCCGGTTTTGCACTCCGGTTTGGTCCTGTCCAACCGTGAGCATGTAGGGTTTACTATATAATAATGTGCTTGCATGCATATTAGGTTAACGATCTAGAAGACGATAACATTACGATAGCATTACAGTTTTCTTTCTTTCATCGTTCCTATAAACCTTTTAATCCTCTACAGTTGAAGTTCTTAATCGAGCTCTTTTGAGGATTGTTTATTATCATTCGACATTGTTCGATCCATTCTTGAGTTGTTTACTGTTTTTGTGTTCTTGCTGTTTGCTCTTTATTTTACCTGTTTAAGATCTAATCGATCTTCAAGATAGTTAATTTTTAACTTATCAAGTCTCAACCCAGTTCATTTATTTCCGAACAGGAAATCTTCTCAATGAACCTCTTCTGGGTCTACATCAACTCTTCTGTCAAGCACTAAAGTGGATAGGGTTGTCTACAGGGTTCGTGCGAGAACGGAAATCTCTAAAGAATCCTAAGACATTATTAACATTTCACTGAGTGATCCATATTGAGTCCTGCTATGATTACACAGGGTATACAAATCATATATAGCTTAGATCCGATAGGCCTTCGAATATGTGATACTACTCTAGATCCACATCCAAACAAGGAAAAGGAAGTAGAGCGAAACCACACATTCTTAGCCTTTGGGATCCTTATTATATATAACCTTGGGAGTACACTCTCTGTAACTGTAGGTAAATCAATAACGATCTTTTTAGTTCTTCACACAAGGTTAGTTATGGATCCTAAAATACCCCTATGGTATTTTAATTTCTTGTTTGATTCTTATCTTCTGAATATGATTATGGGATTAGTGTGAATCTTTTAGTGTTCCAAAATACTCATTTAGTATTTTGACTTTATGTTTGGCTCTAACATTCCTAGTTGGTAAGTTTCAGACCTGTTGCAACACCACTATCACTCCCAAGCACACGTTCATCGCATCTCGAATAAATGTAGTTGATCAGGTTACATTTATTCCAGCTTACGATTACATAACTGCCTAGGTTTGACGGTAATGGTCAACATCCGAAGACTTTTATTCTTGTTGTTCTTGTGATACTTGTGTTAGAGTGTTTAGGTTTTGGATGTTCTAATACTTTGGTAAAATATGGTTATATTTTAAAGTATTATTCTTGGTCAGAGTGTTTTATTCCCATGTATTTATAGGTCGTATATCTTTTATGAATTGATATACTTAGCTCACTATAAACCTGGCTCTGATACAAATCTGTCACACCCCAAAAACGGAACGGCGGAAACGTTCTGGGGTGGATGACGTCATGTCAAGTATCACAACATATGCATTATAGTAATCAAAGTACAACAACCAGTGCATTTATAGTAATAATTTTACATGGTTTACATTACAATACCACAAAGTAATACAAGTAATAGAATAAATACAGTTTGGTACTAAGCTATCTTCATCAACAGCTCCGGGGATGTACCTGTCTAATGCTAACCTGAGAATACAAGTTATTTGAAAAGCGAGTATTAGCATTTTTACAAATGCTGGTGAGTTCATAAGTATTTAGTGGCATTTTATCCAAATAACTTAATAAAAGTAGTCTTCTACCAAGACTGGACGGAGGTATGTGGTAAAAAGTAGTTTTCCCTTAATCGCTATCATTATCAAAATACAAAATTTGATTATTAAAGAAAGCAAGAGGAATCAGGGAAAATAGCATATACCTCAGCAGTGAGGACTGCTGACTAAGGCAAAAGGAATCATATACTCCAGGAGAGTATCGAACAACCGACACGCCTGGCTCAGTCTAACAAAGAGAGACACAGACCCCAGACGGTACCAAATGAAAGGTACGGCTAGCAAGGTCTAAAAATAGAGGATACATACCCTAGACAGTATCAAATGAAAGATACAGCTAGTAAGGTCTAAAAACAGAGGATACAGACCCCAGACAGTATCAAATGAAAGATACAACTAGTAAGGTCTAAAACAGAGAATACAGACCGCAGACAGTATCAAATGAAAGACACAGCTAGCAAGGTCTAAATTGCTGGTGAAATACCGTTACCTTAAGGCCATGAATTATAAGGTAACCTGGGATACTCGTAACCATACTAACCGACACTAGAGTATCTGACGCCCTGCAAGCGTCTATAAAATGTGACATTTGTCACCCCTTGGCTTGGTAGGCCGTGGATTTTAGCTAGCAATCAGGGTGCGGGGGTGTCAATCCCATATAGATCTACACACACAATGTCCGCTCTCCCTACAGGAGACTTTGGTTACCAACTAGACGACGGAGAAGGCCGTGTCCCGAAGATGCATCCCAAATAGTGGGTAGTGGGTTTCCATTATAAGTGTTGAACTAGAGGTAGAGACTCATAACTGAACTGACTAGAGTGAACCTATATGGCTATACTTGTATACATAATATATAACTAATGAATCAAACGAACTTCGGATGGACATCCGATCCCACGAGACCACATCTCAACGAAGAAAAGGAAATAGGGCGGACAAGCCTTCCTAAGTCCTTCAATCATTATTTATATGCATCTATACAAGCACAGACATACATCTAACTACATTTTAGTGTGTAACAAGTGGAAACATATCGTGAAGTATAACCAAATCGTGTGGAATAACCGAATCGTGAAGTATAAGTGTACAGTGTGGAATAACCAAATTGTGGAGTATAAGTGTTACCAAATATAAGTGTATCACGAAGTAGAAGCGACAACAAGTGAAGTAGGAGTGTATCGAGTGTGAGTGAAGTAGAAGCGATATCAAGCATAAGTGAAGTAGAAGCGACAACAAGTGAAGTAGGAGCGTATCGAGTATAAGTGAAGTAGAAGCGATATCAAGTATAAGTGAAGTAGAAGCGTATCACTAAGTAAGAGTGTAAACAAGTATAAGCGTTTAACTAAGTAGAAGTATCGACTAAATAAAAGTATAACAAGGCAGTGGTATATAACGAGTGGAGTATCAAAACATGGAAGAAAACTTTATACTTAAGAAAATCACAACTGCGTATTCCTTTGTAAAATAAGTTTGAAAACCTTTAGAATTTCTTTGGAAACCTTTCATAAATCAGTTTTAAATGAAACTTTGATAAAACAATATAAGTAAAAGATTTGAACAAGTGAAAACATTTTAAAAAACCATTTATAGTATCCTACTCGGTAAAACAGTTTATAGTGTGGTAAATCCTTGTGCATGCGGGTTATTAATCACATGTGATTGATATGATAACTGGCATGTTTAACTTGTATTCCCCCCCCTATAAAACATGTAAAAACATTTAAAATGTTCATTCAGGGGTATGAACTCACCTGATGTAAGTGGATCCGACGAAGGTGCCGGTTGGGTGCTCGGTGTCAAGTAAAGACTCGAACACACTTAGTAACCTATTTAACATATGATAACATATGTTCACATACAATTAGTACATTTAATACTAATTAAACAAGTATACACACCCTAAGGAGCGGAAAACACTTTGGTTAAGTGTTTGGGGTGTCCCGGGTAACATTTAAGGGAGTGAATGACTTAGGAATGGAGTTTACTCTCCAAGAGTAAACTCTCCATATGGTGTTTACGGCCCTGGGACAACTCCTCCTGATTTTATGGCTGTAAAATCATGGTGAGGGTGTTCTAGGATGTTTAAAGGCTTTATCTCGATCATGGAATTTTGCTTGGTCCAAATCTAAAAGGTATGAATGGATTTAAGGCTTTTAAAGGGACCAAATGGGAGTTTACGGCCCATGAACCACCCCTATGGCAGTTCACGGCCGTGAACTCCTATACCCTTTGTTTTATTTGAAGTTTAAGCCCTTGATTAATCCTAGCATTTTCTAGTGAAGGTATAAGGCCAATTAGTGGTTTAAACCCTCATTTTGTGAGGTCTGGGGGTGTTTACAGCCTAAGCATGTGCTTGGGCCATAAACTCCTTTCTACCCCTCATTTCTTTGTGTTTAATTGCTCCAAACCCGAAATAGCAAGTCCCTAATTTATGTCTTAAGCCTAAGGGTGGTTTGGGAGTGTTTTAGACTTGATTTAACAAGTTTTGACGGTGTTTACGGCCTAAGCATGTGCTTGGGCCGTAAACCCTCTTTTATGCCCCAAAATTGATTGTTTTAAGGTGTAAACACTCCTAGGCTAAATCCTCAATTAGTTTCCAAGCTCAAGGATGAGTTTAAAGGCAAGTTTGGCATCATTTTAGGGGTTTACGGCCCTAGAGTGTTCTTGGGCCGTAAACTCCTTACTCCTTGCCTTCTTAGTTGAATTTTGAGCTATAATGACATGCAATGGGTTGTAAAACAAGCTAGGGTAAGGGGACTTACAATTTGGAGGCATTTGGTTGTGGGTTTGAGACGAAATCGGACTTTATGAGAGAGAATATAGAGAGAGTGTGTAAAAGGGGTGGAATGAAGTCCATTCCCCCTTATATATGGGTTGGAGTTGAAGCTTAGTGGGATTTTACCCGATACTGCCGTTAAACAGGGCTTTTTGGTCGCACCCGATTAAACGGTCAAATTTTGACTTGGTTGCAACCACACATTTTTAAGGGTATTTTGTGGGTGTTTCTAATTTGTTTCAACTCTTACCAAGTCATTATAAAACTCTTAAATTAATTAACCTCTTCCATAAGGTTAACGGACAGTTAAATAAGCGAGGCTTATTAACGAAAAATGTTAAAAAAATGACGGAATAGATTTCGGGTTGTCACATTATCCCCCCGTTAGAGGGAATTTCGTCCCGAAATTCAGGTAGGAGGGTACTTCCTATTCGGTTTGTCCTCGCATTCCCAAGTGAACACCGGTCTGTGTTTGTCATTCCAACAAACCTTCACCTATGGGATGCCGATTTCCGTCTCGTGTGGTTAGCGAGTTCCGAATTGTGTATCTACGAGGTTACGGTTCTCAATGGTCTCTATCAAGATGAATGGGATACGAAGAGTGACGTCGGGTAAACACATATCAAGTCTAAGAAGTGGGTCGATCGGGTGTGAAACTTATGGAATATCCGGAAGTAGTAGTGGTCTGACGAGGGTTGGACCAAATCTCCGTGAGGATTCTCAGATGGTCCTAAGCTCTCGGAAGGGTAGAGCTTTTCAGTACATAGAACATAGTGTACTTCTATGGCAAGATCACCACTGGCGTGATCGCCATTCCGAAGTTCCTAACGTTCTCTCCCATACTGGTAGTGTAGTCCTTCAGGTTAGTTCTTAGGAAGCTCAAGTTGTCCTTGGTTTCGCGTTTTCCTGTCAATTGGCTTTTAGAGGCTTTCTAGGTCATCGAATGGGTTGTGTGTCTACGGTATCTTTTTGTTATAGAGTGTCTATCTCAAACTCGTGCAAATAAACCTGCACTTCTGATGCTTGAGAAATTTCTAACGGAAACCCTTAGGGTCGAGGAGACAGGGTTTCACTAGACAAGTGTTGGACTACCTCGGGAGGTGGTTCTACTATTTCTATGTGAGATAGTATTCGTGGAACACATAATAATCCAATAAATCTCTAAGACTTTGATCTATTCTAGTGCGGAAAACGCATACTCCTGCATAACCCCTCGACTAACACCAAGGCTGGTGTTAAGTCTATAATCTCTTCGGGATCTGGGTCATGAGGCTTAACGCAACTACTTTCGCACTTTGATCAATTATTCTTGGTTGCGGAGGTTATCCTGTGGTTCTCCGTATTCTAGTGTTTACTTCGGAGAATGAAGTCTATCGTCTATAGGGCGACGACGATTTCCTTCATGTGAGAGGGTGGAGGGTTATAGGCACTACTTGTCTGTAACAGGGTAGGCGAAGTGCCTACGTAGTGCAAACATCTACTGCAACTACTCTTCCGAAGGTTCTGAGTTTTCTCGGTCTAGGTCAAATCTAGTGAGTATAGGGTTCCATTACTCGGAACTTTAATCTCTTTACTAATTGAGGGTGTTAGCTACTATGTGGGCTTAACCGGTATGACAACAAATTTCAGATTTGTGGTTATTTTTAGTAGCTCATCCTGCAGTGCTTCTCTTGACTCCAGCTCCTATCCTATGGAATAGGATGAAGCGTTTTACTATGAGGTTCGTGGGAGAGCTCATACTCGGCTAAACAACTAATACTTGGTGTATGCAAGCCGTATATAATTGAGGTCGGTAGGATGTTTAGTTGTGCGACTCCACCCCAGACCCACAACCCAATGAGGAACAGAGAGTAAACTCTCCATATGGTGTTTACGGCCCTGGGACAACTCCTCATGAGTTTATGGCTGTAAAATCATGGTAAGGGTGTTCTAGGATGTTTAAAGGCTTTATCTCGATCATGGAATTTTGCTTGGTCCAAATCTAAAAGGTATGAATGGATTTAAGGCTTTTAAAGGGACCAAATGGGAGTTTACGGCCCATGAACCACCCCTATGGGAGTTCACGGCCGTGAACTCCTATACCCTTTGTTTTATTTGAAGTTTAAGCCCTTGATTAATCCTAGCATTTTCTAGTGAAGGTATAAGGCCAATTAGGAGGTTTCAACCCTCATTTTGTGAGGTTTGGGGGTGTTTACGGCCTAAGCATGTTCTTGGGCCGTAAACTCCTTTCTACCCCTCATTTCTTTGTGTTTAATTGCTCCAAAACCGAAATAGCAAGTCCCTAATTTATGTCTTAAGCCTAAGGGTGGTTTGGGAGTGTTTTAGACTTGATTTAACAAGTTTTGAGGGTGTTTACGGCCTAAGCATGTGCTTGGGCCGTAAACCCTCTTTTATGCCCCAAAATTGATTGTTTTAAGGTGTAAACACTCCTAGGCTAAATCCCCAATTAGTTTCCAAGCTCAAGGATGAGTTTAAAGGCAAGTTTGGCATCATTTTAGGGGTTTACGGCCCTAGAGTGTTCTTGGGCCGTAAACTCCTTACTCCTTGCCTTCTTAGTCTATTTTTGAGCTATAATGACATGACTTACAATTTGGAGGCGTTTGGTTGCGGATTTGAGACGAAATCGGGCTTTATGAGAGAGAGTATAGAGAGAGAGTGTGTAAAAGGGGTGGAATGAATTCCATTCCCCCTTATATATGGGTTGGAGTTGAAGCTCAGTGGGATTCTACCCGATACTGCCGTTAAACGGGGCTTTTTGGTCGCACCCGATTAAACGGTCAAATTTTGACTTGGTTGCAACCACACATTTTTAAGGGTATTTTGTGGGTGTTTCTAATTTGTTTCAACTCTTACCAAGTCATTATAAAAGTCTTAAATTAATTAACCTCTTCAAAAAGGTTAACGGACGGTTAAATAAGCAAGGCTTATTAACGGAAAAGGTTAAAAAAAATAACGGAATAGATTTCGGGTTGTCTCAGTGCGAGGACCAGCCAAATGGGAAGTACCCTCATACCACTACTCGATCGTTCATACCTACTTCCTTGCCTAAGCCTGAATTTTGGGAAGAAATTCCCTCTAACCGGGGGATGATGTGACAACCCAAAAATTTCCGTTAGTTTTAACGTCGAAATTAATTACGTCAAAAATTAGTCAAATTTATCCCGAAAAGATTTTTGACCGGATTTAAACCCGTTGGAATATTTTAAATGATACTCGTCTAGAGAACCAATGTTAAGGCGGTATAATTTTAAAAATTTGCCGTGATTAATAATAGTTGTGAAAAGCCCCGTTCGCGGTTGGTGTCAGGTGAACCCCAATCAGGCCATAAGCTCCACCATATATAAGGGTTGAGTGAGTTTCACTCCCACCCTTTTTCCCCACCTTAGACTCTCTCTCTCTCTCTCTCTACTTTCTCTCTCTACAAAACAGGTTTTGGTCAAAAATCGCCCCTCCGAGCCTCAAATCGGTAAGTAAACCTTCCTAGCTCGTTATCTAACTTATCTAGCTTGCAAATTCGTGACTTAAACACCCGAAACCCTCAAGAACATGAGTTTAAGGTCCAAGAACACCTTCATGGACCGTAAAAATTCATAATGGGGTTTTAATGCTCAAAAACCCTTCCAAACCACTTCTAGTTCTTAGCAATGGCTTAGAGGCTTACCCGAAAGGACTTAGAACACCAAAATCGGACCAAATGGGGAGTAAACATGAGTTTACGGTCTAAGGATGTTCTTAGACTGTAAACCCATATGCATGGACCATAAACACTTGTTTAAGTGTTAAACTACCCCTCAAACACCTCCAAGGGCTTCCATGAACTTCCTAGAGTGCATAGAACCTTATTTTCCTTCATTATATGCACCAAAGCATACAAAATCATGTCACACCTGAGTTTATGGTCCAAGAAGATTCTTAGACCGTAAACACCTATTCTTAGACCATAAACACCCCCAAAGGGTGTTAAAGTGCCCTAAACACTTTGTATGGCTTGGAATTGGACCTAGAACTTCGTATGCTTAACCTGCAACCACGAAAACATAGGATTCATGGACAAAATGAGTTTACTACCATAAAATCATGTGTTTAAGGTAGTAAAGTCCCCAAGAACATCTCCTTAGACCGTAAACACCTTTCCAAGGTGTTTAAGTGCCCCAAACACCTTCCTATGCTCCTAAAAGTGACTAGAACCTTACATGCATGAGTTAGAACCACCAAACAACAAAAGAAATGGACCAACATGAGTTTACAACTATAAACTCATGTGTTTACGGTCGTAAACTCCTCAAGGAGTATTCATAGGCCTTAAACTCCTTCAATGGTCCATTTTGAAGTCTTAAACCCTTCATAAGCCCTAGAATTGAACCTAGCCTAGTTCCACGAGTGTTATAAGACCTTAATGCATCAAAGAACACACCATCCATGATTTTACGGCTGTAAACTCATGGGGAAAAGGTGTTAGGGCCATAAACTCTATAAAGAGTTTACTCTTGAGGAGTAAACTCCCTAACTAGGCCATACACACCTTTAGATGTTACCTGGGGCACTCCTAGCACTTGACCAAAGTGTTTTCCACATCTTAGGATGCGTATACGTGTTTAATTAGTATTATATTTCCTAATTGTGTGTAAACATATGTCATCATATGTTTATAGGTCACTAAGCGTGTTCAAGTCTTTACTTGACACCGAGCACCCAACCGACACTTTCGTTCGATCCGCTTACAACAGGTGAGTTCATACCCCAGAATTAACCTTTTAAATGTTTTCACATGCTTTTATGGGGGGGGGGATACAAGTTAAACATGCCAGTTATTATATCAATCACACGTGATTGATAACCTGTATGTACAAGGATTTATTACACTGTCAACTGTTTTACAAAGTATGATACTGTACGTAAACGGTTTTCCAAAACGTCTTTACTTGTACAAAGCTTTTCTCAAATTGTTTCTCACGCTGTATGTTTTACTTCAGATTCTGTTACAGCAGTATTTTAAACAAAGGATTTCTTTACCCATAATGTTTTATCAAAGTTTCATTTAAAACTTGTTTTTGAAAGGTTTTCAAAGGATTTCTAAAGGTTTTCAAACTTATTTTATAAAAGAATACCAAGTCGTGATTTTCTTAAGTATAAAGGTTTTCCAAAGTTTTCACCGAAGTTTTCTTCTATGTTTTTATACTCCTACTTTGTTAGATACTACTGCTTCGTTACACTTCTACTTAGTTAATGCTACTACTTTGTTAACGCTTTTACTTCGTGATATGCTTTTGAATTTAATATATAGATTCCATTTGCAACTTTAACTTTCATTTTATAATCGAATGTGAATGATAAACTATAAAGATTACATGGTTTACTGATGTTTCTATTTCATTTAGCCTTGATTTTATTCGAATTTGATATTGATGTAGTTTTTTTTTCCGGTTTTAGATGCTTCTTCGGTTACTCTTTTTTTTTTCTCATAGGCTAAGGGTTACGCATCCCATGAAGTTTTAGCTTTGCTTATGCCACCAATATATATATATATATATATATATATATGTGTGTGTGTGTGTGTGTGTGTGTGTGTGTGTGTTGATTGAACATTTACTTTTTACTTGTTTTATTCCTTGTTATTATAGTGCTTAAGTCGTTGTTTCACCATCAAGTAAAAAAGAATATCCATATATAGCTTATTGGATTATGGGGTTGTTTCATTTTTACTTAATGGGATGCAGGTTAAGAGCTAAATCAATAAAGCTACGTATGGTTGTTTCTTTTATCCATGTGTTCTTGTACATCTCTAGCAATGTGTCTTGCGAATCTCTATGACATGTATCTTTATAATTTTATGTCTCATTTAATGCAAAGATCTTCAATAGACTATGTTTGAATAAAATATTGCATGAATGTAAATTTTTAACTCCATTTCACTATGCTATTTTACTATCTAATTTCAATAGTATTTTTTTTTATAAAATGGAGACCAGTATGATGAGCACAACACATTTCAAACAATAGATTGTCCATGCATGTTTGATAACTTTTTCCATAATTGTCTGCTCAACTATAATATAATATCATAATGTTATTTATTTACAAGAATCACAACAATGAAATTAAATTTATACAAAAATGATTGTTTATGTTAGTGCTACTTATATCCAAAGGTTTAGTGTGTCATAATCTCCTTATGCAAAAATAAGTTGCAGAGATTTACTAAAGACGGGTTCATACTGGTTTGCAACAAAGCAACGCCTAATTTTTTAATACTTTAAATAGTAATATGTCATTGTATCATAAATTTTATATCTTTATATTGTCTTATATCGCTAATTTTTCAGGCTATTTTCACACGTGAATCAGATATCGTTGGATGAACATGTGGCAAGTGGATGTGGGTTCTAAAATCGGAGACTCTTAACAGCTTTTTCAAGCTCATAAATGTCCCAGGTAGTTGTCTATATGTTTAACTATACACTCTACTTGGGTAAAATACAAAAAAGTATTATGTACTTTCATCATGTTATCGATTAGGCACTAAACTATTATTAGTATAATAATAAAGATTTTTATTGCATTTGGCAAAAGTACTGGAATCTGGCAAATCATGGAACATCAATTTAGTTCCATCGATATAGAACTTTTTAAAAAAAAAATTATAAACGGATGATTACACTGTTATATTTCTTATATGGTTTTATGCAACTTACTTTACTTTGGTTCAAAGTAACTCTAGTATGAATACATGTAGCATTTATTTTACCTTTTTTCAATGTGGTGCTCTGTCATAAAACCAGTTCATATCTAACAAGAAAGACTTGATTAGTTTAATAGATTCAATTGCGTTATTAATACATCTCAGATGGTTGAGCTCGTTTTCTTTAACCTGCTAACATATTTTTGTCTAATTTACTCAAGTTAGTTAATTGTTAACATAATATATATAATTGAAAAGTTATCCAACATATCACAAAAGCTTATAAAAGCTTCTTTTGTTCATGAAATTCAAACAAAACCCAAAACAATAGATTCAACATTAACATTTAAATAATGTCTTAAATGTCATTAAGTGGTGATTCTCCATTAATGTTATTAATGCTTGTTATAGTTTATTTACCTATAATAGAAAGTTACTTTCAGTTGCTTACTCATAATAGCAACCTACTTAGATTTTTTAATTGATAATAGACATATTTTTCTTTTTCATATGAAACAATGTACTTACATTTACCATATTTGTAACACCGTAAATTTCAAAACAAATTTTCGTTTAAGATAATCATTTTATTCTTAAATATACTTGTTTAAAAATCTCATTCATAATCGAATTACAAAACGGAACTCTATTTTCACTTATATAGAAAACCAGGATCCTCCAAATTATGACTCCTTCTCTGGTGTGTACAATCAAGCCGGTGCCGTCCCGTGATACTGAAAGAAACCTAAAATAAATAACACTAACACTGTAAGCATAAAGCTTAGTGAGTTCCTCAAAATACCACATAACACATATTAGCCACTCGAGGCTATAACTCTGTGGGTCCGTGCACCCATACTCTGTGAACCCTCAGGTTCTAACTCTGTAAACAAGAATAGCATAAATCATATAGAAGAATGCAGTGCAACACATAACATACATAGCATACAAATACTCTATCATATAACTCTGGTTACCTACTCAAGGTAAAGTATAGTGGGAAGACTCACCTCGCGTGTCTCGATATCTCACAATCCTGGGAATCCCTCGTGCCCGATTCTCCGAGCTCTAATCCTCCTATAACATCATATGTCCCTAGTTAGCACTTTATATCTCTAATGTTGACTATCCCTAAGAAGTCAACACAGGTCCACTCTGGTCACGGTCAACGGTCAACGGTCAACTTTGACCGGACTCGGCGAGCGCTAGGGCGACTCGGCGAGTCTAGACGTTCTCACCAATTCTCTAAGATTCCCTTTTCTACACGTCGAGTATCCCCGCTGACTCGACGAGTTCCTCCTGGATGAATCGCGGGGCCACCCCGACTCAACTCGCCGAGTCTGAAGAACAACTCGGCGAGTCCCAGTTCGACTCAGACCACCTGTTAACCCTCTCTAACTCGCCCTGACTCACCGATCCAACCCATAACCCGGACAGGACCATTCTAAGGCAATCTTCAAGCTACTCGCCGAGTCTGTTCATCGGACTCGGCGAGTCTATGCCATGTAACCGCTCAAACTGCTTTCTAAGGTCAGATCTGCTCCGGTAATTCATAGGCCTGGCCTTCCTAGACTGGTTCATCACGTAAAGTCCTTATTTCGGTGCTCATAATACACCCCATGACTCATAATTGGCGTTTTGACCTAAGGCATAAGGATTCCAATCCAAAACCTCCATTGATTCCCGAAAAGCTCAGGCATGGGACACTCTGGACTTCCAAGGGTCCCCATATAGGGTTCCAATCGCATGGGGGACTAAGGAAACACTCAATCTAACCACAAAAGGGTTCAATAAACCCTAAATCCATATACACATCAACATAGAAGGGAACAACTCGAAAATATTACCTGAATAACGTTGCTCTGTGTCCCCAACACTCAGAATATAGCTTCTCCTGTTGTTCCCTTAACCAAGCCTCCTCTTCCTTGCAAAATAACACTTCCAAGATCAATAATGGTCTTCTACCTTGCTCCAGATGCTCACAATCGAATTAGGGTTTCACTCAAAGGGCTGGGGTGAACAATGACGGCCATAAGGCCCCTTATATATGTCCCAAACCTGGAAAGTTAGGGTTTCGCTAAACAGCGCGGACTCGCCGAGTCCATATCCGGACTCGCCAAGTCCAGTCGCGAACCCGCGACCAGATCCGCTATCCTACTCGGCGAGTCTGAGCTCCAACTCGCCGAGTCCCCTCTTAAAACACCCAAAATCATAAATATAACACTACCTGGAATTCTGGGCTGTTACAACTCTCCCCCACTAGGACTAGACTTCGCCCTTGAAGTCTCACTCTGAAAATAGCTCCGGATGCTGCTCCCGCATCTCACGCTCCGGCTCCCAGGTCATTTCCGATCCCTTCCGGTGCTGCCACTGAACTAACACCAGAGGTATCTCCTTATTCCTCAGAACCTTGGTCTTCCGATCTCTGATGGCCACTGGTCTCTCGGCATAACTCAGGCTCGTATCCACCTGAATGTCTTCTAATGGGACCACTGTCGACTCATCGGCTATACGCTTTCTCAATTGCGACACATGAAAAGTGTCGTGGATCTGTCTCAATTCCGTTGGCAACTCCAAACGGTAGGCCACCCGACCTACCCTCGCAATCACATGAAAAGGCCCAATATACCGGGGCCCCGTCTTGCCCCTCTTCCTGAATCGAATCACTCCTTTCCAAGGAAAGACCTTCAGGAATACGAAGTCGCCGACCTGAAACTCAAGCTCGGACCGGCGTCTGTCTGCATAACTTTTCTGTCGGCTCTAGGCGGTCAATAACCTCTGTCTGACCTGCTGAATCTGCTCTGTCGTCTGAATCAAGCTGGGAGTCCCAGACTCCCTTCCTGCATCCCTCCTGAGACTCCTGGCTCTACACCCGCGGAATCCCTACTGCGTCCTCAGCAGACATCCCAACATGATGTCATTCCATACCACTGTCACAAATACAGTGTTCAATCACCGTACTCCAAATCATCCATTCTCACCACTACTTTCACTCCCGTGAACCACACTTTCCCCAGCAAATGAGGGTCCGACACCTCCTCCCATGCAACAGCTCAAATGGTGGCATACCAATGCACTAATGATGGCTGTTGATATAGGATAACTCAACCAAGGATAAATACGTGCCGCAGCTTCCTCCGAAATCTAATACACATGCCCGAAGCATGTCTTCGAGCGTCTGAATCGTTCACTCTCTCTAAAGTGTCCTCAGACATCATCATGATAAGCTCTAGCTCATTTCTCATATCCCTCTTCGAGACTGAGCACCAGGTCAGCTTTTGGCTCCACAGTTGAGCCCCCAAAGGTCACCCATATCATGATCCAAATATCCCACTAACTTCCTCCCCGTGACCACTATCCCGGCCCAGTGACACGCAAGTCACGAAATCCTCTTTTCCTCATGCAAGAAAATACAATCCAACCAAGGATAAATACAATCCCGATAGAGACGGAGACCCCAGTCACGCCCCCGGTTCAACATTCATGCTCCAAAAACTCAATACTAGTGCTACTCAAGCCCAAAACTCTTCCACATAATACACTGTTCGGAAAACATTCCATCATCACATGCTCTTGCCATCTAGTGAGTACTACGGCTCCCCGCAGTATCACAACACCCTCTGACTAGTGAGTACTACGGCTCCCCGCAGTATCACAACTCCCTCTGACTAGTGAGTACTACCGCTCCCCGCAGTATCGCAACACCCTCTGACTAGTGAGTACTACGGCTCCCCGCAGTATCACAACTCCCTCTGACTAGTGAGTACTACGGCTCCCTGCAGTATCACAACACCCTCTGACTAGTGAGTACTACGGCTCCCCGCAGTATCACAACTCCCTTTGACTAGTGAGTACTACGGCTCCCCGCAGTATCGCAACACCCTCTGACTAGTGAGTACTACCGCTCCCCGCAGTATCGCAACACCCTCTGACTAGTGAGTACTATGGCTCCCTGCAGTATCACAACTCCCTCTGACTAGTGAGTACTACGGCTCCCCGCAGTATCACAACACCCTCTGACTAGTGAGTACTACGGCTCCCCGCAGTATCACAACTCTCTCTGACTAGTGAGTACTACGGCTCCCCGCAGTATCACAACACCCTCTGACTAGTGAGTACTACGGCTCCCCGCAGTATCGCAACACCCTCTGACTCCATTAGCTCGTGCTCCGCAAATTATCATAGGCGGCTACCCATACTCGAGTCGAATATTCATCACAGACTCTGGAGGCAATCGACATAACAATGCCCACCCTTGCAAAGATCCACACTCTTAAATAATCTCCCTGGATGTCCATACTCGAAGGGCTCCCACTAGATCCATAGATACGTGATATACCACAAGTCGTCTCAATTCAAGATTCATGAGTAACTCCGAAATAAAGATATCGTACCTGGATACCTCGGAATACCCCAATAGAACATCACAAGATCCTACCACAACCACTGATCTCCTGCCCCAAGCATCATATAGACACAATAATACATTTCCTCTGAACCCCATAATTCGATCTACATTTTCCCACATTGCAACTTCGGTACATCTAATTTCTTGATTGGAATACGAGAAAACGCTGACGCTACGAAACATGCTGATAATTCTCTGAAACCCTTTTTCCCGCCGCTCAAAATCCAAACAAGGATACGCATACCGACCCCGGGAGTTGGCTGCCCAATCATTCTCTATCTACTTGCCCCAACATTGACCAATACCAGATTCCTAATCAATAAACATCTGCCGTGGAGACATTCATCCTTCTCAAACAAGTACTTCCCGCATTCACTCGCTCTGACCCCTTTCCTCGATCACCGACATCTCTGGTCTCATGATTTCTTACCGCAGATCTCTATACTCCACTTATAACTGCTCTTGACAAATCTCTGCTTTCTTACATACGGCACCCGGTTCTCCCCCACTTAGGGTTCGAACCATCACCAAATAACACACAACCAACCCATAACTATTTTTACCAACAAAATCGCACCTGCCCCCGGAAAGTGCTACACAACGCCCGATAATCCCCCCTTAAGGAAATCAATCAACCTCATATACTCTGAACCTCTGATGAACTCCTCAAGAACTTCTCGTCACGACTGCCTCTAGTCGTTCCACATCTCGTACCAATCTAGTACCAAACAACTCAACTGCTCAATAACATCCCTGGCTCATAGACCGAACCACAAAATCATCGTACCCCTCGCCTCAACTCATCAACCAATGCTCCAACACCGGGATCATCCCAAGAACAGGGACCCACTCCCATATTCAACACCCAACATAGATAGAAAAACTGTTTGCACTGCTAGACTCGACTGAACTCCCCACTGATACCACTACAATCCATCCTACTATACTCGAATAGGTGTAGTGTGGTCCTCGACTATCTCAGTCCCAACTGACTATCTGCTCATGATAAATCACTGCTTCGCGGCACACATGCTACCTGATACTCTGGTGGGAAATCATCGTCAATGACGACCTGCAGGGTTTACCCCCAAACCCAAAACTAAAACATCATGCTTCTCATATTTTGCACACGAACATAATCAGTACCTCCCAGATCATAGAAGGTGACATCTCCTTTATCGACTGATCGCTCAACCCAATTCTCCCTTCTCGTTGACTCCTTACTAAAATACTCTGAGGGGCTCTCGATCTCCCTCTCAAGGGACGCCTCTTCGAACTTAATCATGACCGGATAACTGGAGAACCACAAGCCTCATTCACTACAAACGATGGTACTCATTTCATGACCTTTCTTCTCAATATGATCCGGTGTATGGTACCCTAACCATAACATCACTCCCCAATCCGCTCCGATGTATGGTACCCGGACCATAACATCACTCCTCAATCCGCTCCGATGTATGGTACTCGAACCATAACATCACTCCTCAATCCGCTCCGATGTATGGTACTCGAACCATAACATCACTCCTCAGTCCGCTCCGATGTATGGTACTCGAACCATAACATCACTCCTCAATCCGCTCCTTAGGACCTTCAGAATACTCCCTGTATCAAGTATGGGTCCTCTACTTCCAGTAGTACGGGCCCATACTACCTACCACATCTACCCATACTTTCCACACGGACCATCCCAGAGCTCCTAGGTAGCTGCTCGACCTGCTCTTTCACCAATCCCATCGCGCGTGCTCGCTCCCCAGCGAATTTCTCTACTCTACCAGCGCACTCATCTGGCTAGGTTTACTCCCTAGGCTCTTCCGTTGTCCTCCCACTTCTTTGCTATCAGCTGCTGAAGAGCTCCTAATGATGCCAGCCATCTACCTCCTGAATATCGTCATATTCACTTGGTAGCTGACTCCCATCATCGAGAGTTCCACAAAGCACAAAGCAAGCAGCATTCGAGCATCGAAGAATACATAGGACTCCCTCTCTGATAACTCCACCTTCTCGGCTCATCCTCGGAAGTACCACTGAACTCTGTAACTCTACCCCTCATGGGTCCTAACTGGATACTCTCACTCATCACATACTCAAAAGCATAACACATATAACAACAAGTCCTAGGCTAAGGCATCACAAATCAGGCCACTCTAGTCCTAAGATATGAAATACCTAGCCTGTCTCTAGCATGCAATAATATCTCATAAAGTGCATCATAAATATCTCATAACACAAAAGTAAGGGTATTCTGGGAAATCACCATTCAGGCTCTGGCTGATTGTACACACTGCTCTTTCTTGCTTTCTCTTTGAACTCTTATTCACTTTTAGAAAACTATTTATTTGAAAACTTTTCTTACTTCCTCAGTTTGAGTCCAAATTTACCCGAAGGCGCATCTGAATCCCTCAAACCAAGGCTCTGATACCAACTTGTAACACTGTAAATTTCAAAACAAATTTTCGTTTAAGATAATCATTTTATTCTTAAATATACTTGTTTAAAAATCTCATTCATAATCGAATTACAAAACGGAACTCTATTTTCACTTATATAGAAAACCAGGATCCTCCAAATCATGACTCCTTCTCTGGTGTGTACAATCAAGCCGGTGCCGTCCCGTGATACTGAAAGAAACCTGAAACAAATAACACCAACACTGTAAGCATAAAGCTTAGTGAGTTCCTCAAAATACCACATAACACATATTAGCCACTCGAGGCTATAACTCTGTGGGTCCGTGCACCCATACTCTATGAACCCTCAGGTTCTCACTCTGTAAACAAGCATAGCATAAATCACATAGAAGAATGCAGTGCAACACATAACATACATAGCATACAAATACTCTATCATATAACTCTGGTTACCTACTCAAGGTAAAGTATAGTGGGAAGACTCACCTCGCGTGTCTCGATATCTCACAATCCTGGGAATCCCTCGTGCCCGATTCTCCGAGCTCTAATCCTCCTATAACATCCTATGTCCCTAGTTAGCACTTTATATCTCTAATGTTGACTATCCCTAAGAAGTCAACACAGGTCCACTCTGGTCACGGTCAACGGTCAACGGTCAACTTTGACCGGACTCGGCGAGCGCTAGGGCGACTCGGCGAGTCTAGACGTTCTCACCAATTCTCTAAGATTCCCTTTTCTACACGTCGAGTATCCCCCTGACTCGACGAGTTCCTCCTGGAAGAATCGCAGGGCCACCCCGACTCAACTCGCCGAGTCTGAAGAACAACTCGGTGAGTCCCAGTTCGACTCAGACCACCTGTTAACCCTCTCTAACTCGCCCTGACTCACCGATCCAACCCATAACCCGGACAGGACTATTCTAAGGCAATCTTCAAGCTACTCGCCGAGTCTGTTCATCGGACTCGGCGAGTCCATGCCATGCAACCGCTCAAACTGCTTTCTAAGGTCAGATCTGCTCCGCTAAATCATAGGTCTGGCCTTCCTAGACTGGTTCATCACGTAAAGTCCTTATTTCGGTGCTCATAATACACCCCATGACTCATAATTGACGTTTTGACCTAAGACATAAGGATTCCAATCCAAAACCTCCATTGATTCCCGAAAAGCTCAGGCATGGGACACTCTGGACTTCCAAGGGTCCCAATATAGGGTTCCAATCGCATGGGGGACTAAGGAAACACTCAATCTAACCACAAAAGGGTTCAATAAACCCTAAATCCATAAACACATCAACATAGAAGGGAACAACTCGAAAATATTACCTGAATAACGTTGCTCTGTGTCCCCAACTCTCAGAATATAGCTTCTCCTGTTGTTCCCTTAACCAAGCCTCCTCTTCCTTGCAAAATAACACTTCCAAGATCAATAATGGTCTTCTACCTTGCTCCAGATGCTCACAATCGAATTAGGGTTTCACTCAAAGGGCTGGGGTGAACAATGACGGCCATAAGGCCCCTTATATATGTCCCAAACCTGGAAAGTTAGGGTTTCGCTAAACAGCGCGGACTCGCCGAGTCCATATCCGGACTCGCCGAGTCCAGTCGCGAACCCGCGACCAGATCCGCGATCCTACTCGGCGAGTCTGAGCTCCAACTCGACGAGTCCCCTCTTAAAACACCCAAAATCATAAATATAACACTACCTGGAATTCCGGGCTGTTACAATATTGATTAGTCAATCCCACTTTATAAAATCCACCTAATTATAATATTGAACCTCAAATTTTTAGAATGCCTAAATTACCCTTCCTGGCCCGTGCTTAGCACGGCCACAAATATACCTAGTGTGTGTGTGTGTGTGTGTATATATATATATATATATATATATATATCATTAATTAAATACTACACATAATTTGTGGTAATTGTATGAAACCATACAACATTTTTAGTTTTTTGTAAGAATGAAAAGGTTTTATCATATTTTGGTTAGTATATGTTTTTGTATTCTCCAATGTAAAAAATGACGATAATTTTTAGTTGTAAATAAAATATATTTAATATAATAAAACATGAAATGGGTGGAACCATAACATTAGATATTTACTAAAACAAGATAAAAAGTGTAAAACAATTAATAGAATTATATATCATCTTACATGAGAAGTTAAGAAGCATTAATTGTTAACAAACTTCTACATGTTAAGTGTTCATAGCATTTTACCAAAATTTTATATAATTTTATTATCTATGATGAAATTTCATGAGCTTTAGCATGTTATAACAACTTATCACAACCTTTTAAACATGTTCCCAACTCTATTTCATTAGATCGTATATGCACTTTCACAGTAAACAAATACTATTTCCAACACTATTGTTGAATGCAAAAGTATTGTGAAAGAAAATAATTGATGGTTTATTACTATTACTGTTAGTTTTATAGCAACCTTAAATATTATAGTATCTGTAGATATAAAAAGTTAAATCTTGTCTTTAAACATAATATATATATATATATATATATATATATATATATATATATATATATATATATATATATATATATATATACACACATACATACATACTAGGGGTAAAACCCGTGTATTACACGGGTTGATTAAAGATAATAAAATATTAAAATGTTATTAATAAATATTTTTAAAAATAAAATTGTGAAATAAGGAATGAAAAGCATACTAATTGCAATTTAGTATCAGATTTATTACATTTGATACTTTACATACATAAGTATAAGTATTATGTGGCTTTTTAATTTTAAACATTGAAAAAAAACCATAAATTGACATGTGAATATTATTTATTTAAAAAATATCACAAAACGACCGGTGTCAAAACTCATTAGACATTGACATGTGGCAAAATTGTCTTCATTTATTATAGTGTGTGTGTGTGTGTATATATATATATATATATATATATATATATATATATATATATATATCATACGTAATAAATGAAAATAATTTTGCCATATGTCATTTTCTCATTCATTTTGACAAATGTCATTTTCTAGAATTTTTAAAATTGTTATTTACCACTTGTCATTTCTTGGGATTTCAATTTTCTTAAAATAATTCCAAAAATTTTTAATAGGTTATATATATATATATATATATATATATATATATATATATATATATATATATATATATATATATGTAAGGTTATCATTCTATTAATTTCATAATAAAATCTCATAAATACTCCAAATGATATGATTTCTTTCATAAATGCTTTACATTTTGTGATGCAAAAACATTATTTTATAAAATATTTAATGTTTATTAATATTAATATTATATTTTTATTTTTAATAAACTCGTGTAATAGACGGGTCACACACCTAGTGTGTATGTATATATATATATATATATATATATATATATATATATATATATATATATATATATATATATATATATATATATATATACACATATATGTATGTATAGATATATATAGCTAGGTTCATGTGTTTCTTGCATTTATTGTGTGCTAGAATTCACCAAAAGGAATTTAGTAAATTAAATAATTGTTTATTTAAATAAAGGTTATTATTAAATGATTTACATAATTGTATATATATTAAATGATATCCATAATTACTATTCTTTTTTATGGAAACTAATTAAATTTGTTATTAATGTCAATAATAACATTTTTTCAGAATGAATTCGCTTCTAGGTTTCATATATGGGTTGGTGTTTTATTTATGGACTCACTCATTTAAAATACAACAAATTTGAATAGAATACGAAGGACGATAGTGTATTCTACTAGAATACACTCTCATTCTATTAAAATATACTCTTGTTCTTCTAGAATAAACTTTCATTCTACTAGAATACTCTCCCGTTCTTTATATTGGATGACAACATCTAAGATTTAACTATTAGAAGAGTTGTTGATATTTGATTCGCATATAATATCATCTGTTAGAAAATATTTATATTAAAATCTAGACATTAAAATTGATGTGGTATAAAAATATTTAATTTGATAATAGATTCTAGATATCATGTATATTCTACATGAGACAGAAATACTAGACAACAAAATAGGATCAAATGAATGTATAAGTCCTAGCCCTCACAAAAATACTTTTGTTCAAGTCAAGATACTAACTAAGCAACTAGTTCTTTTAAACTTGTATTTGATACCTATTGAAATATCCCACATAAATAAATTTAAAATGTCTTTAGAATTTAAATTACAAAGTAAATCATGTTTAAAATTTAACAGTTTAACTATTGTGTAAATAGTTTCCTCACATATCATTAATATTAATAAATGTATAGGGACGAAACTATTTACACAATAGTTAAACTATTAAATTTTAAACATGATTTACTTTGTAAATTCAATTCAAAAGGCATTTTAAATTTATTTATGAGAGGCATATCTCAATAGGTATCAAAAGAAATGAAAATAATTTTGCCACTTGGCAT
The DNA here is from genome assembly GCF_002870075.4 of Lactuca sativa. Classification (NCBI taxonomy): domain Eukaryota; kingdom Viridiplantae; phylum Streptophyta; class Magnoliopsida; order Asterales; family Asteraceae; genus Lactuca; species Lactuca sativa. The sequence continues at coordinate 116,692,496 of NC_056631.2, forward strand.
TTTCTCATTCATTTTAACAAATGTCATTTTCTATAATTTTTAAAATTGTTATTTACCACTTGTCATTTTTTTTGGGATTTCAATTTTTTTTAAAATAAATTTCCAAAAAATTTTAATGGGTTATATATATGTAAGGTTATCATTCTATTAATTTCATAATAAAATCTCATAAATGCTCCAAAAAATATGATTTCTTTCATAAATGCTCTAAAAGATTACATTTTGTGATGGAAAAACATTATTTTATAAAATATTTAATGTTTATATATATTCATATTAAATTTTTATTTTCAATAAACCCGTGTAATAGACGGCTCTAACACCTAGTGTGTGTATATAATTGATGGTTTATTACTATTACCAGTGGTTTTATAGCAACCTTAAATATTATAGTATCTCTAGAAATAAAAAGTTAAATATTGTCTTTAAACGTAATATATATATATATATATATATATATATATATATATATATATATATATATATATATATATATATATATATATATATATATATATATATATAGCTAGGTTCATCTGTTTCTTGTGTTTATTTAGTGCTAGAATGCACCAATAGGAATTTAGAAAATTAAATAATTATTTAATTAATAAATATTATTATTAAATAATTTCCATAATTGTATCTATATTAAATGATATCCATAATTACAATTTCTTTTTTATGGTAACTAATTAAATTTGTTATTAATGTCAGTGATAACATTCTTTCAGAATGAATTCCCATCTAGGTTTTCATGTACGGGTTCGTGTTTTATTTATGGACTCACTCATTTAAAATACAACAAAGTTGAATAGAATATTAAAAACGATAGTGTATTATACTAGAATACACTCGAATTATGTTAAAATATACTCTCGTTCTTCTATAATAAACTTTCATTCTACTAGAATACACTCCCGTTCTTTAACTATCAGAAGAGTTGTTGATATTTGATACCCATATAATATCATCCGTTAGAAAATGTTTATATTATAATATAGACATTAAAATTCATGTGGTATAAAATTATTTAATTTGATAATAAACTTTATATATCAAGTAGATTCTACATGAGAAAGGCATACTAGATAACAAAACAACATCAAATGAATGTATAGGTCCTAGCCCTCACAAAAACACTTTTTGTTCATGTCAAGATACTAACTAAGCATCTAGTTGTTTTAAAGTTGTCTTTAGATACCTACTGAAATATCTCTCACATAAATAAATTTAAAATATCTTTTGAATTTAATTACAAAGTAAATCATGTTTAAATTTTAATAGTTTAACTATTGTGTAAATAGTTTCGTCCCTATACATTTATTAATAATGATATGTGATCCAGTAACATTTTAATAACAAGAGTTCAAAATATTCCATTACAAAATATATGGTCATTATTAAAATTCCATTTTCTTCCATTCTACGTTAACACCCTCCCCCCCCCCACACACACACACACACACACATATATATATATATATATATATATATATATATATATATATATATATATATAGGAAACATTGGATGACATATTAACGGTTTAACTATTAGAGATGTTGATATTTGACTCCAATATAACATTATCTGATTAAAACCATTTATATTAAAATATTTACATTAAAATGAATATGGTATACAAGTATTTAGTTTTACACTAGACTCTAACAAATGGATAATACACGAGGAAGTAAAAATTAATAACAAAACACGATTGAACGAAACTATCAGTCCTCACATTTACTATAGCACTTGAGTTTAAATCTTGATACAAACAAAGTAACTAATTCAATTAAACTAATATTCTGATACTTATTCAAACATCCCCCACATAATTAAAGTTAAAATATCTTTTGAAATCTATTTCAATGTAAAACAAGTTTAAAGTTTGATAGTTAAACTGTTGTGTAAATAGTTTCGTCCCAAAGTTCTAAAACATTATCAAAGCTAAATGATCTATTAGGTTGTAAGATTTTAGTAAAAAAAGATTTCAGTGTCTTCCATATACAAAGTATCTCGTCATCTAAAAATTCTATGTTCTTCCTTTCTATGTAATTAATCGAAATCTAATTTGAGGTATAATGTACAACATAGACGCACACAATGAAATATTACCCATAATTTATGGTTATTGAATAAAATCGTACGTCATTTTTAAAATTTTGTAAGTAGGATAAGATTCTATCTTAATTTCATTTGTGTATGTTTTTGTATTCTCCAATGTAAAAAATACAATATTTTTCTAGTCATCAATGAAATACATTTACTCACTTATAACACGAAATGGATGGAAGTTTAACTTTCAATATTTAACTGAAAACAAGACCAAAAACAAGATAAAAAGTAGAAAACGATTAACAAAAGTTATGTATCATGTTACGTGAGAAGTTAAGAAGCATAGATTGTTGAACTTTATATCTTCATCATAACAAACTTCTAGAACATGTTAAGTGTTCATAGCATTTCACCAAATTTTTTTATATTTCTATAAATATTTGATGAATTGCCATGAACATTAGCATGTTATAGCAACTTATCCCAACTTATTGAACTTGCTCTCAACTTTACTTCATTACATCGTATATTGACTTTCATAGGAAGCAAATATTATTTTCAACATTATTGTTGGATGCAAGAGTAATGTGAATGAAAATGTTTGATGGTTTACATATTCGAACAATTGTTTTTACAACGAAAAACAAATTATAATAGATTTATTTATTTATTTATTTATTTATAATTCATATTTCAATTTATTTGACTTCTTTCTAACTATTTCTTATATTCCATAGAATTAATGGAAAAATAGTTATCATTGCATTCCTTATAAACATATATTTAAATTTATGAGAAATTTGCTTCCGTTTTACAATCATAAGGTATTAAATCACAGTGTCAAAGGAATATAATCAAAATCTTTCACATTACAGTATAGTGAGTTGCTCATGAAACTGTTGTAAACAAATCTCATGCGAATTCAGTTGCTTAATCAAAATCATTTCATAGAGAAATGATGATTATTATTTCTGACTTATAACACAAATGGAGTGTTTTTACTATTAGTTATCTAAAAATGCAACTATTGGAAAGATATAATTATCTTTTGGCTTTCTACAGGAGGTATTGATGGCTTCTTAATAAGAATTTCACCATAACAGTTCATTTGGGGCTTTGAGATATGTTTGGACAGACTCTTTGATGGTTCTGAACACATCTTTAGTTGATTAAGTGAATGACAAGAATTTTTTCTTCTTCATACGATCATCACAAACATAAATCAATATAAAGAATCCCTACTGAATGCATTGTATAACACAATTCCTTTATAGTCGAATTCTAAAAAAACTCCATATTTTCAATAGCCGCAGTCATCATCATCACCATCATTTATATTAATTAGTTTTCTGTCCTCTTGTACCTTCTCTTCATATCCATGTCAAAACCATAAAGGTATCCAAGGAAGTTTCAACAAATTACATATAATCTAAACCATCATATTGACAGGAACTTGGCTTAATATAACATGCTTGTAAGAACTTAAATTGATGATTACTTTGATAATGAAAATAGATGCTTTAGTAGATGCAAGTATTCTCATGTCAGGTCCAAAGAGAATGATAATATTTAGAATTCAAACTGTGACATACACATTCATTCATTTTATATCATGGTTTGAAATATGTTTGCACTTTTTATACAAATAAACAAATATGCATCACTGGCATTACGAAAACTGGATGAAACAAACTTAATTGCCTACAATTATACTCGTTCTAGCTTTTAAATGATTAAAATTTCCTAAAGATCCATCATCATAAATAACTTAATTCTTGTAGATGTTAATTTTTGTAAGAATGTTGGACAAACCTAGTCAATGTGGGAACATGAGAAACTACCAAGATTAACTTTGATGAAAATGACGTTATACATTATAATAGTAGTCAAATCCGTTATTTCCAAATTATCTTATATCTATATCCATACATTCATGAAATTATAAAGACAAACATTTTTTTAAATTAATGAAACAATAGCACAGATTGCATATGAGAGTTATAATTTCCGGGGAAAATAAAAACCTAATTCTCCATTCAAAATAAAAATCTTTCTAACCCTCGCAGTAAGTAAAATTAAAAGTAGACGAGCATTCCTTGTAAATTAGGGCTTGAGTGGTATTGCGAAAATGCAATGTCTAGAAGCAAAGCGGAGGTTTCCTTGCTTATTTCTTGCGATCGTGGTTATTAAGTTCCAAGCAAGATGTGGTTACTTTTAACTTGCTCAATTTGAAAAAGATCCTGAAGCCATAGTCGTAAGATGCAAGTTCAAAATACAAACATGGCAAAGATTGAGGGTTGTGCGCATCTCAATAATATACATCTAAACTAGTGTTACCTTTTTGGTTTTGAAGAACAAAATTGAGGTCGAAATCTTTGTTATACTTAGAAGGTTCTTGGAATAGTCCGTTCTCTTTCTGATTGTCTCTTTCTTGCAGCAAATCAGTGGCTAACCCCTTTATTTTTCATTTTTAGTTTCAAAGTTTTAAGTTTCGTTAAGGAGAATGATACCTAAAAAGAAGAAGGGATACATTAGGGTTTGATGATAATAACCAATGAATAAACCAATAAGAGAGCATAAATTTGGGAAAAACATGAATTGTTGATCGAAGGTTGGATATATATATATATATATATATATATATATATATATATATATATATATATATATATATATATATATCAGTGAAGTGCCGATAGTTGTTGATATGGAGATTGTTTCAAGGGTACTCGAGGTGGCTGATGGAGATGACGAAGGTGGTGGTAGGCAGCGACATTGGTGGCGACAGTAGGCATCCAAGTGATTTCACATTTTGAACGCAAAATTAATTTCGGTATCAATTTTAGGATCCACGACTTTTGGATTCTCTAAATTGAACTCCTTAATTTTAGGGACGATATTGATGAAGGATCTGACTATATTTATGATTCCTTATTTTCAGGAATGAAATTGCACAAAAGGAATAGACGGGAAAAGAAAAAAAGGTTTAATATAATGATGTCATGTGGCAAAAAATATAATGTAGAAGGATGCATGTGGCCTAAATAGGATTCTTTTATTAGAATAGGTAGATATATATAAAATAGTAAATGACAATATCTAACATTTAGCTATCAGAGATTATGTTGATATTTGACACCCATATAATACCATCCATTTTTTACTATATATACATTAAAGTTAATGTGGTATAAAAATATTTAATTTGAGACTAAACTCTAATAAATAAATAATACTCCAAAAAGTTATACTCGTGAGGACACCTTAAGGATCCCATTTTCGGATCCTCAAAGAATCGCATATGGCAAGGGTTGAAGACAATCAATCGTTTCTTTAGACATGACGTTTCAAAGAGAAAGGTACATCTTGTCTCAACCGCTTTCTTTCAGGTGCCCTTTTCCGAATCCTGGAGCGGACAAGTTGCTTCCATCCTCACGAACGACACAACTTACCACTGTGCCGATTCAATCCTTCTTATCACCATTCCTCACCTTCTATATAAATCCTTTTTCTCTGTGTAAACCATGTTTTTCTCAGGCCTCCTATTTCAATTTCAAGTTGTTTATTGGCCGCCAGATCAACCGCCTTTTGAATGGCGCCATGACATCAACATCGATTCATAATGGCTTCTTACGTGTATGCGTTTGATGTTCCAGATTGTGTGTGACCAACGCTTCCCTTCACATTGATACTGCCGATGTTTCCTACGAGCTGATTCCCCTCCATACGTGTGACAACCCGAAACTTTCATCCTATGTAATTGGTCCGCGTATTGTCTTTAAATCTTGAATTCATCACCCTTTGTTAATCTTGTGGTTCCGAATGCGTGTTTTGGACACAATATAGTCTAGTTATGGGTCTTAGGAGGTGTTGGAAAATGTTTTGCATCATGAAAATTGGATTAAACACACCAAAAGAGGTGTGTGCGGCCACACTTTTATGTGTACAGCTACACACCCATGTGTGCGGCCGCACACCCAACCGCACACCCTCCAGCCTCACACCCAAATGTATATATAGATGGATACCTTCTTCATTCATTCATTTGGATGCTCCTTACTCTCTCTCTACTTTCTCTCTCTACAATCTTCAACCAAGAACACCTTGAAGGCCTCATGTTTGTGATCTAGTTCATCTTCAAGCTTATTGGTGGTAAACACTTGAATCCCAAGCTTTAAAACTCATCATGTTCATCATATTCATAGTCTCTTGAAGGTGTACGGCCGCACACCTTCATGAGGGGGGGCAGCACACATTCAAATCTTCTTGTATGAAGAGCAAACACTTCACATGGACACACAAGAGGAGTGTACGGCCGCACACTCCTATGTACGGCCGCACACACACACTAAACAGCCGCACACACTTGTGTGCAGCCTTTCTGGCCGCACACCTCAGCCGCACACTCAATTTCACGCCCATACATTCACTCACATGTCCACTTTTGGCCCTAAACTTGCATGAATCATTAAGTATGGATCATGAGACACTAGTACTCAGTAATCTCGAGCCCTAAGAATGTTTATCAATCATGTTTAAGCATGAAAACATCCTAGTTCTAACCTAATTGTGTGTCATCACAGGATTTATAGGAACCATTGGCATTCAGGGCATCCATTGACACTCGAACCCTGCGATAAACTGTGAGTTCATACCCCTTTAATGAACCTTTCAAATGCTTTTATATGTTTTAAGGGGGGGGATACAAGTCAAATACACGTGTTTATAGAAATTAATCACATGTGATTCACTATCCGTAACCCAAATCACATGTGATTTATCACTATGCCTTATAAAAAGAATTTTATGTTTTAAAAACTATTTTGGATAAATAAACTATTTCTAAAATGTTCCCTTTTGACAAGATTTTCATTAAATATAATTTCCTATAAAATGTAACCACACTAATATATGTATATAAGTAAGACTTGAAGGACTTAGGACTGATAGCTCGCCTTATTTCCTGTTCTTTTTTGATTGTGGGCTTAGGGTAGTTGTTATCCGTCCGACTGTCGTTGAATTCTTAATTATATATCATGTATAATGGTGTTGGATACGGGCCTTTTCATCTCAGTCAATGTCTACGCTACTTAATTGCCAAGAATTATACACACTAAGTTAACTATAATGGGTATAGTTAAGGCCACTGCTACTCGTTACTGCTATTATCTTACACACTATAATACACACTAATACGAGACAACTCACTAGTAAGAAAAACTCACTATGAACTATACAAAAGACTACTTCACTATAATACAAGAGAAAGCACTAATTAGGGGATAACTCACTAACTCACTACGAGATACGTTATTCGCTACATACTATGCCCAGAGTTTTCCAACAGGAAAACGACGCTACATGTATAGATCTATACGGGGCAGACACTATTATATCCCGACTGTTAATCTCAGTCCGAGCCTTGCAGGCCCAGGGATGCCGCTACTTCTCTACACTATGCATGACCGGGAAGGTCATGGGGTACTCTATTACTCACACTATCAATAACATACAAGGAATACACTACATTCACACTAAAATGCTAATACTAAAGAATAAGTTAAAATCCCGAAGTAAATAAGTATCTAATACTAATGAGAGTTTGCACCACTATTACTGATATCAGGCGTAACTTTCTTATCTCACTACTTATTGGGGGTTCACTAATATAGTTTTATTACAAACGATCTCTTTAAAATAATGAGACTTACATGCAAGTTACAGGTTTTTTAGTTATAATGTATTTCTGGAAAATATAAGATTTTTCTAGAGTTTCCCATTACTTACGAATGTAAACTACAGCCCTCACACTATCTATACTAATGCATTTTATACTAAAACTCACACTAAACTCTTATGAACTCCCCAGCTTTATGCTGATACTCGTTTTCAAAATAACTTGTATCCTCAAGTCAAAGATAAACAGGTACAGGTGCTACATTTTGGAGAAGGTGGAGCATACAAGATCCATCTTTTATTTTTGCATACTTTTGGTGTTTGTTTAACTTTACAGAACACACCTTTAATTACACTCACTATGTAAATGAAATGGTTGCATGTTTCTTATTTTTACTATTATACAATTGTGATAATACTGTACATGACGTCCTCCACCCCGAAACGTATTCCGCCGTTATTGGTTTTGAGGTGTGACAATACGACCTCTCCCCTTTTCATCTCATAACAAGGCAAAATCAATTTTACTTTGTTGGCTTCAGTTTCCTACAATTTATTCCTTCTTGCTTCTCTTCTACATCCTATCACGTCATGTTTTCCTTTGATGTTTACAATCAGACCATTTGTTACATAATCGGTGATGAACAACATCCAGTTAAGGTCCACCAGGGTATTGATTATACGCTCCTTGTTTTCCTTTCAATTTAGGGCTCTGTTCCAAATCATTCCCGGATATGTTTATGTGATGTTGTTTATTAACCAATACACCACTGATTCTCTTCTCTCATTCTCTATTTTTCCGTTTTTCGTTTGGTTGTTTCTCTATGTAACCCTTTCTCCACCAACTCTCTAACCCAGTAACCCTAACTTCGGCCACCACTTATCGCGACACCAGGTTGAATTACAACTTTCTTTTTTCTAATTGTCTCTTTATTCTTCGATCGTGTTCCAGAAATTATTCTTAGTGACTTGATTTTAAATTAATTGATTATCTAATTATATGGGCTTGGAGCAAATTATAAATGATGCAATTACTAATTTTTATTGGTGACGCAATTTCCTAAATGAAAGAAAATTGAAGCATTAAATTACAACCATTTTAATTCAATTTCATTCACATCTTGAGTGGGTATTTTTTGCAAACAAATCATTCATTATTTGCATTTAATATATAGATTCCATTTGCAACTTTAACTTTCATTTTATAATTGAATGTGAATGAAAAACTATGAAGATTGCATGATTTACTGATGTTTCTATTTCATTTAGCCTTGATTTTATTCGAATTTGATATTTATGTAGTTTTTTTTTTCTGGTTTTAGATGCTTTTCCAGTTACTCTTTTTTTCTCATAGGCTAAGGGTTACGCATCCCATGAAGTTTTAGCTTTGTTTATGCCACCAATATATATATATATATATATATATATATATATATATATATATATGTGTGTGTGTGTGTGTGTGTGTATGTGTGTGTATTGATTGAACATTTACTTTTTACTTGTTTTATTCCTTGTTATTTAGAGTGCTTAAGTCGTTCTTTCTCCATCAAGTAAAAAAGAATACCCATATATAGCTTACTGGATTATGGGGTTGTTTCATTTTTACTTAATGGGATGCAGGTTAAGAACTAAATCAATAAAGCTATGTATGGTTGTTTCTTTTAGCAATGTGTTCTTGTACATCTCTAGCAATGTGTCTTGCGAATCTCTATGACATGTATCTTTATTGTTTTATGGCTCATTTAATGCAAAGATCTTCAATAGACTATGTTTGAATAAAATATTGCATGAATGTAAATTTTTAACTCCATTTCACTATGCTATTTTACTATCTAATTTCAGTAGTATTTTTTTATAAAATGGAGACCAGTATGATGAGCACAACACATTTCAAAAAATAGATTGTTCATGCATCTTTGATAACTTTTTTCCATAATTGTCTGCTCAACTATAATATAATATCATAATGTTATTTATTTACAAGAATCACAACAATGAAATTAAATTTATACAAAAATGATTGTTTATGTTAGTGCTACTTATATCCAAAGGTTTAGTGTGTCATAATCTCCTTATGCAAAAATAAGTTGCAGAGACTTACTAAAGACGGTTTCATACTGGTTTGCAACAAAGCAACGCCTAATTTTTTAATACCTTAAATAGTAATATGTCATTGTATAATAAATTTTATATCTTTATATTGTCTTATATCGCTAATTTTGCAGGCTATTTTCACACGTGAATCAGATATCGTTGGATGAACATGTGGCAAGTGGATGTGGGTTCTAAAATCGGAGACTCTTAACAACTTTTTCAAGCTCATAAATGTCCCAGGTAGTTGTCTATATGTTTAACTATACACTCTACTTGGGTAAAATACAAAAAAGTATTATGTACTTTCATCATGTTATCGATTAGGCACTAAACTATTATTAGTATAATAATAAAGATTTTTATTGCATTTGGCGTAAGTACTGGAATGTGGCAAATCATCGAACATCAATTTACGTCCAACGATATAGAACTTATTTTAAAAAAAAAATTATAAACGAATGATTACACTGTTATATTTCTTATATGTTGTGTTATGCAACTTACTTTACTTTGGTTCAAAGTAACTCTGGTATGAATACTTGTAGCATTTAGTTTACCTTTTTTTCTCATTATTGGCTATCAATGTGGTGCTCTTTCATAAAGCCAGTTCATATCTAACAAGAAAGACCTGATCAGTTTAATAGATTCAAATGCGTTATTAATAAATCTGAAATGGCTGAGCTCGTTTTTGTTAACCTGCTAACATATTTTTGTCTAATTTACTGAAGTTAGTTAATTTTAAACATAATATATATGATTGAAAAGTTATCCAACGTATCACAAAAGCTTATAAAAGCTTCTTTTGTTCATGAAGTTCAAACAAAACGCAAAACAATAGATTCAAGATTAACATTTAAATAATGTCTTTAATGTCATTAAGTGGTGATTCTCCATTAATGTTATTAATGTTTGTTATAGTTTATTTACATATAATAGAAACTTACTTTCAGTTGCTTACTCATAATAGCAACCTACTTAGATTTTTTAATTGATAATATACATATATTTTTTTTTCATATGAAACAATGTATTTACATTTACCATATTGATAAGTCAATACCACTTTATAAAATCCACCTGATTATAATATTGAACCTCAAATTTTTAGAATACCCAAATTACCCTTCATGGCCCGTGGTTAGCATGGCCACAAATATACCTAGTGTGTGTATATATATATATATATATATATATATATATATATATATATAATTAATTAAATACTACACATAATTTGTGGTAATTGTATGAAACCATACAACATTTTTAGTTTTTTGTAAGAATGAAAAGGTTTTATCATATTTTCATTAGTATGTGTTTTTGTATTCTCCAATGTAGAAAATGACGATAGTTTTTAGTCGTAAATAATATATATTTAATGTAATATAACATGAAATGGATGGAACCATAACATTAGATATTTACTAAAACAAGATAAAAAGTATAAAACAATTAATAGAATTATATATCATCTTACATGAGATGTTAAGAAGCATAGATTGTTAACAAATTTCTACATTAGCATGTTATAGCAAATTATCACTACCTTTTAAACATGTTCCCAACTCTATTTCATTAGAGCGTATATGCACTTTCACAGTAAACAAATATTATTTCCAACACTGTTGTTGAATGTAAAAGTATTGTGAAAGAAAATAATTGATGGTTTATTACTATTACTGTTGGTTTTATAGCAACCTTAAATATTATATTATCTCTAGATATAAAAAGTTAGATCTTGTCTTTAAACAGAATATATATATATATATATATATATATATATATATATATATATATATATATATATATATATATATATATTAAAGTATCTCTAGATATAAAAAGTTAATTCTTGTCTTTAAATATACTATATATATATATATATATATATATATATATATATATATATATATATATACATACATAGTAGGTGTAAAACCCGTGTATTACACGGGTTGATTAAAGAAAATAAAATATTAAAATGTTAATGCTAAATATTTTTTAAAATAAAATTTTGAAATAAGGAATGAAAAACATACTAATTGCAATTTAGTATCATATTTATTACATTAGATACTTTAAATATATAAGTATAAGTATTATGTGGCTTTTTAATTTTAAAAATTGAAAAAAACCATAAAGTAACATGTGAATATTATTTAATTAAAAAATATCACAAAATAACCAATGTCAAAACTCATTAGACATTGACATGTGACAAAATTATCTTCATTTATTACAGTGTGTATATGTATATGTATATATATATATATATATATGTATATATATATATATATATATATATATATATATATATATATATATCGTACCTAGTAAATGAAAATAATTTTGCGACTTGTCATTTTCTCATTCATTTTGACAAATGTCATTTTCTAAAATTTTTATAATTGTTATTTACCACTTGTCATTTTTTGGGATTTCTATTTTCTTAAAATAAATTTCCAAAAAATTTTAATGGGTTATATATATATATATATATATATATATATATATATATATATATATATATATATATATATATATATATATACAAGCTTATCATTCTATTAATTTCATAATAAAATCTCATAAATGCTCTAAAATATTACATTTTGTGATAGAAAAACATTATTTTATAAAATATTTAATGTTTATTAATATTCATATTATATTTTTATTTTTAATAAACCCGTGTAATAGACGGGTCATACACCTAGTGTGTGTGTGTAGATATATATATATATATATATATATATATATATATATATATATATATATAATGTTGTCATCAATGATCTATCTCTCTCTCTCTCTCTCTATATATATATATATATATATATATATATATATGTATATATATATATATATATATATATATATATATATATATATATATATATTGTCACACCCCAAAACCGAAACGACGGAAACGTTCTGGGGTGGATGACGTCATGTCAAGTATCACAACACATGCATTATAATAATCAAAGTACAACAAAACATTGCATTAATAGAATAATTTTACATGGTTACATTACAAGGTATCAAAGTAATACAAGTAATAGAATAAATACAGCATGGTACTAAGCTGTCTTCATCAACAGCTCTAGGGATGTACCTGTCTAATGCTAACCTGAGAATACAAGTTATTTGAAAAGCGAGTATCGGCATTTTTACAAATGCTGGTGAGTTCATAAGCATTTGGTGACATTTCATTCAAATAACTTAATAAAGTAATTGTTTAAGAGATTTCAGTGTATTAGAGTCCTTTCCAGAAAATCCTATATTTTCTTTAAATAAAGCAGCCTTCTACCAAGACTGGTCAGTGATGTGTGGTAAAAAGTAGTTTTCCCTAAGTCGTTGTCATTATCAAAATACTGAAGTTGATTATTGAGGAAAAGCAAACGACGTCAGGGAATATCATATGCCTCAGCAGTGAGGACTGCTGACTAAGGCAAGGAACCATAGACTCCAGGAAAGTATCAAACGAACGACACGCCTGGTTCATTCTAACAAGTGAAGACACAGACCCCAGAAGGTAGCAAATGCAAGGTACAACTAGTAAGGTCCAAAACAATGAATACAGACCACAGACAATATCAAATGAAAGATACGTCTACCGAGGTCTAAAACAGTGAACATAGTGAATACAGTGGATACAGACCCCAGACAGCATCAAATGAAGGATACGTCTTGTGAGGTCAAAACAGAGGAGACAGACCCCAAACAGTATCAAATGAAAGATACGCCTTGTAAGGTCAAAACAGTGTGACTCTGAAAATGAGTTACCAGCATACAGTGTAAATAGTTGGCGAAATATCGTTACCTTAAAGCCATGAATTATAAGGTAACCCGGGATACTCGTAACCATACTATCCGACACTAGAGTACCAGACGCCCTACAAGCATCTATATAATGTGACATTTGTCACCCCTTGGCTTGGTGAGCCGTTGACTGTAGCTAGCAGTCAGGGTGCGGGGGTGTCAATCTCGTATAGATCTATACACACAATGTTCGCTCTCCTTACAAGAGACTCTGGTTACCAACTAGATGACAGAGAAGGTCGTGTCCTGAAGATGCATCCCAAATAGTGGGTTTCTAATGAAAGTGCTGAACTATAGGTAGAGACCTCCCAATAGTGGGTTTCTAATGTAAGTGTAGACTTGAGGTAGAGACTCTTAACTAACTGACTGAAGTAACCCGTATGCCTAAGCTTGTATACATACTATATAACTAATGAATCAAATGACCTTCGGATGGACATCCGATCCCACCATACCACATCTCAACGAAGAAAAGGAAATAGGGCGGACAAACCTTCCTGAGTCCTTCAATCATTATCTATATGCATCTATACAAGCACATACATACATCTAACTACGACTGAGTGTGTATCAATTAGAAGTGATTCTTGTGAAGTAGGAGTGTCTAATAATTGAAGTAGGAGCGGTCGCAAGTGAAGTAGGAGTGTCGAACAAGTATAAGCGTATCACGAAGTAGAGACGACACTAAGTGAAGTAAGGGCGTATCAAGTATAAGTGGAGTAACGCGATATCAAGTATAAGTGAAGTAGAATCGTATCACTAAGTAAGAGTGTGAATAAGTATAAGCGTCATCAGGTATAAGTGATTTCAGGTATAAGTGAAAGCGTTACAGAGTAGGAGTATAAAATAAGTATAAGCGAAGAAACAGTATTTAACAAGTAAAGTATACGTCAAAAAGGGAATCTTTGATGAAAAACCTTTATACTCGGGAAAATCACAATTTGTATTCTTTTGTAAAAACATGTTTGAAAGCCTTTGGAAATCCTTCATAAACCAGTTTAGAATGAATTTAGATAAAACAGTACAAGTAAGAGTTTTGAATTAAATGAAAATCTTTTAGAAAACCATTATAGTGTCCTACTCAATAAAACAGTGTACAGTATCGTAAAATCTTGTGCATGCGGGTTATCAATCACATGTGATTGATATGATCACTGGCATGTTTAACTTGTATTCCCCCCTATAAAACATGTTAAAACATTTAAAAGGTTCATTCAGGGGTATGAACTCATCTGGCGTAAGTAGGTCCGACGAAGGTGCCGTTTGGGCGTTCGGTGTCACGCAAGGACTCGAACACACACAATGACCTATTTAACATATGGTAACATATGTTCACATACAATTAGCATATATAATACTAAATAAACACATATACGCGCTCACAGGAGCGGAAAACACTTTGGCTAAGTGTTTGGGTGTCCCGGGTAGCGTTTAAGGGTGTGTATGGCTAAGGAATGGAGTTTACCTTCCAAGACTAAACCCTTATCAACTAGTTTACGGCCCAGGGACCTCTCACCATGAGTTTACGGCCATAAACTTATGGTGATGGGTTCTAGGGTGTTTAAGGCTTCTACTAGCATCATAGAATTTTTCCAAGCACTTTTCCTAAAAGGCATGAGTGGGTTTGAGGCTCATAAGGGCACTTTATAGGACTTTACGGCCTAGAGACACTCCTATGGGAGTTTACGGCCGTAAACTCTCAATCTTTGAGTTAAGTGAAGTTTTAAGCCCCTATTTCCTTTCTAGCAATTTCTAATGAACTGTGATGCTATTTTGGGGGTTTAAATCTAACATTTGCATGAGTTTTGGGGAGTTATGGCCTAGGTACTTGCTTGGGCCGTAAACTCCAAGTCACCCCATATATCCTTGTGTTTAAGCCCTTAAATCCTTCCTTGCATTTTATAGAAATAGCCTATGGTCATTTGGGGGGCAAAAACCACATTTTGGGCATGTTTTGGGGAGTTTACGGCCTTGGTATAGCCCTGGGCTGTAAACTCCTTTTTATCCTTCATTTTTATGTGTTTAAGTGATCTAAAGCCAAAGAACTAAGCCCTTAATTTATATCCTAAGCCCTAGTGTGGTTTGGGAGTGTTTTTGAGGCATTTTAACAAGGTTTTGAGGGGTTTACGGCCTAAGCTTGTGCTTGGGCCGTAAACTCACTTTTATGCCCTAAATCATTGTGTTTTGATGTTTAAACACTCCTAGGCTAGATCCCTAATTAGTTTCCAAGCTTAAGGGCAAGTTTAGAGGCATGTTTGGCACAATTTTAGGGGTTTACGGCCCTAGAGTGTTCCTGGGCCGTAAACTCCTTATCCCATGCCTTCTTGGATGGTTTTTGGGCTATAATTACAGCTAGTAATGTTTAGAACAAGCTAGGGTAAGTGGACTTACAATTTCGAAGCGTTTGGTTGCGGATTCGGGGCGAAAACGGGTCTAGAGAGAGAGTATAGAGAGAGAGTGTAAAAACTCTCCAATGGACTCCACTCACCCCTATATAGGGTTCATAGTCGGGGCTCAGTGGAATTCTACCCAATACTGCCGTTAAATAGGGCTTTTGGTCGCACCCGATTTAGTGGTCGTAACAATAAAACTTAACATTTTCCAAATGAATGGAAATGTGTGTCCTGTGTTTTTATTTCCTTTTATCACGACTTAACGGCATGTTAAAGGTAATCAAATGGAATGTTTATTAAATTGACGCCCTCTAATTAACGGAACTTTTATACAGTGGAATATTCCGTTAACGGTAACGGGGAAATGTAACGGGACAACTTGGGTTGTCACATCATCCCCCCGTTAGAGGGAATTTCGTCCCGAAATTCAAGTCTAGGCAAGGAAGTAGGTATGAATGGCCAAGTGGAGGTAAGGGAGTACTTCCTATACGGTTGTCCTCGCATTCCCAAGTGAACTCTGGTCTGTGTTTGTCATTCCAACAGACCCTCACGTACGGGATCCGGCTTCCGTCTAGTGTAGCTTGTAGGTTTCCAACTGGTGTATCTACGAGGTTAAGGTTCTTCATGGATTCTATCGAGATGAGTGAGGCACGAAGAGTGTTGTCGGGCGATCACATATCAAGTCTAAGAAGTGGATCGATCAGGTCTGAATCTCGTGGTATATCTGAAGGTAGTAGCGGCCTGAATAGGGTTGGACCATGACTCCATGAGGATTATCGGATGGTCCTACGCTCTCGGAAGGGTGGAGCTTTTCGGTACTTAGAACATAGCATACTTCTGTGACAGAATCATCACTGGCGTGATCGCCATTCCGAAGTTCCTAACGTTCTCTCTCGTACTGGTAGTGTAGTCCTTCAGGTTGGTTCTTAGAAATCTCGAGGGGTCTTTGGTTTCGTGTTTTCTGTCAACTGGCTGATAGAGACTTTCTTGATCGTCGAGCGGGTTGCGTGACTATGGTTATTGGTTTGCTGTATAGTGTCTATCTCAAGCTTGTGCAAAATGGACCTGCACCAACGAACCTTGACACACGGAAACCCTGAGGGTCGGGGAGATAGGGTTTCACCAGACGAGTGTTGGACTATCTCGGGAGGTGGTTCTATTATCTATGCGTGAGATAGTATTCGTGGAACACCTAATAGTCCAATGAATCTCTAAGATTGTGGTTTATTCTAGCGTGGAAAGTGTATGCTCCTGCATAACCCCTCGACTAATGCCAAGGCTGGTGTCGAGTCTATAATCTCTTCAGGATCAGGTTCACGAGGCTTAACGCAACTACGTTCTCACTTTACCAAGTATTCTTGGCTGCGAAGGTTATCTTGTGATTCTCGATATCCTAGTGTTCACTTCGGAATGTGTAATTCAGCGTCTATCGGGCGACGACGATTTTCCTCCTTGCCAGAGGGCACCCCTTGTCTATAACTGGGTGGACGAGGTGCCTGAGTAGTGCAAGCATCTACTGCAACTACTCTTCCGAAGGTTCCGAGTTCTCTCGGTCTAAGTCAAATTTAGTGGGTATAGGGTCTCATCACTCGGAACTTTACTAGCTCAATCCGCAATAGTTCTCTTGATTTCGGCTCCTATGTTATCGAATAGGGTGAAAGTGTTTTGCGAAGAGGTTCGTGGTAGAGCTCATGCTTGGCTTAACCGCCAATACTTGATGGATGCCAGCAGTATACCTGGTTATAGTGGTCAGCCTCATGAGTTCTATTCTCTGGGTTCACGAACCTAATGTGCGAGGTGCGAAGGGTCTCCCGGGGGATTCTACGGAGTATGCTTCGAATGGTGGTCGTCTTCTTTGAGTATCTGCAGTGCCTTTCGCTTCGGTGTTTATCTGACTACGAGGGGTCGGTCAACGGTGTGCGGTACCCTCCCTTGGGTACTTCGGAAGATCCTTGAGATAAGAGGGACGATTGACGGATCACATTATGTTTGATTATTTGTGTTATGTTCAGGTTCGGAAGAACCTTTATTCGCCGACATGGCTATGGAGAAAGTTCTTTTTACACAGCACCAAAAATGAACACATGGTTGCACAAAGTCAAACCATGATCAATAGTGTCGCCGAAATTGGCACACTTCGACATGATATAAAGTGAAGGTCGATAGAGTCATGTGCCGAACAGGCACACAAGTTCTAGGCGTGTTGGGTTTTGTCCTATGTATCACTACCGCGGATACTTGGACCAATAGTGTCGACGCGGAACTATATAGAGTTCTAAGTGCTTCCGAATAGAGTATCTTTTCATGAATGGATTCTCACGAGGCATTTCTATAATCGCCTCACATATACTAGTCATGTATATTTAAGGTGGGGAGGACTATTGACTGAGCGACCCCGCCCTAAATCCACAACCAAACGAGGAACAAGAAATGAGGCGGCATTCGCTCACTCTAGGTCTGTCCATCTTAAATATACATGGCTGTAATATATATGTTTAGCCATTATAGTTTTACCTAATGAATTTTAAATTTTATAACAGTGCTGCGACTTTCGCCTTACTGGGAAGAATTTACACTTGAATTAGTCTTTTGTTGTTCTTAGCTTAGTTATCCAAGATCGAGAGACGTACCAAAAATCTAATGAGTTCCTTGCTGCTTCTCCCTAAGCAGTAGTGTCAGGCTCCTTCTGTGTTTTTGTCTTTCTCTTCGGTTGGGCAGTCCCTCTTGAAGTGTCCCATTTTACCACATAGGTGGCAAACTTTACGGGTCACCACATTGGTGGTTGATGTAATGAACTCAACCGGGGTTCTGCAGACGCGAGCAATATGCCCCAACATGTGGCACCTAGCACAATAGAGCTCTCGACAGGCACCATGATGATGGTAGTTGCACTTGCTGCAGTGGGGAAGGTCTCCTAGGTACGGTCTTCTTGGAGTAGGGAGGGAAGGATTGACAGGGGTATAGACTGCCTCAGCTCGTTGTCCTTCGGAAGGGCCTTGAGCCAAGGTACTTCCCTCCTCGATCTTGAGATTTCTCTTTAGTGGGTTCAGTGGGGGTTCTCGGGTGGCTGAGTGTGGAAGTGTTGGTTGCTGCTGTCTATTGCCAGGATTGGAAATCCCGACAGGGCCCTTGCTAACATTGGCGGTGTTAGCGTTCAGGTGAGCCATGACAACTACTACGGCTGCTAAGACTGCAGCTTGGAACGTAGCTTCATCGAATAAGAGAGCAGGTTTCTTGCTTGTGATTTGATTACGCTTCTTCGGTGGCATGGTTTTCCTACACGGAAAGGAATACAAGGTAATGAGAGATGATGGTTAACCCTGGACATTTCTGTCCTGAACGTATTAGGCATAAATTCTTCTCGTGCCTCGGGTACTGGTTGTCTGAGTGTCGACCTACATCCCTATGATGTCGTCCTTGTAATCGAAGTGGGTGTATGAGTATCGGAAAAAGGCCATAAGATGTGAGTTGTTCCTACTAAGTTACCTTTATACTGGAGAAGGTTTCACTCTCCGGCCTGGAGAGATTTGAGAACGGTTCGGAACGAAACTGCGGAAAGAGAGGCTCATGAAAACTCATGGCTAAGCACTCTCAATAAAGGTGCGGGGATCCGCCCTAATCGTGTATCTGGCAACGGGAATCGGCGATCTACCTAACACATAGCGTGAGTAGTGTAACCACTAACTCACTAAATTGTATTATTTTAGGGGTGAATTATCGTGACGAGTACGAGGAAAAGACAATTCTCGGGTTTCATGTACCGGCTCCCGCTGTCTGTCTCGTATCTTTGACTGGAATCGGCGTTGGTTTCCTTCGGGTAGTTTCCTAGGGTTCTCTTCTCGTATGGACATATTGAATTTCTACTCCACCTTTCTTCTGATTCCAACTTTGGGTGTCATCACTTCATGATGGATGACTGGGAATTTCCAAAGTTTAGGCGAATCTCTCACCGTTGTCCCTAAAAGATATGGGCACTTGGTGAATTCAATAGTCCCGACCCATTTCATTTATTTCCGAGCGGGAAATCTTCTCAGTGAACCTCCTCGGGGTCGGAATCAACTCTTCTGTCAAGCACTGAAGTGAGTAGGGTTTTCTACAGGGTTCGCGCGAGAATGGAAATGTCTAAAGAATCCTAAGAGATTATTAACATTTCACTGGATGATCCATATCGAGTCCTGATACGATTACACAGGGTATACAAATCATATATAGCTTAGATCCGATAGGCCTTCGAATATGTGATACTACTCTAGAACCACATCCTAACGAGGAAAAGGAAATAGAGCGAAACCACAATTCTTAGCCTATGGGGTCCTTATTATATATAACCTTGGGAGTACACCCTCTGTAGTTGTAGGTATATCAATAAGGATCTTTTTAGTTATTCACGCAAGGTTATCTATGCATCCTAAAATACCTATATGGTATTTTAAATTCTTGTTTGTTTCTTATCTTCTGAATATGATTCTGGAATTAGTGTGGATCTTTTAGCATTCTAAAATACTCCTATAGTATTTTAACTTTATGATTGGCTCTAGCGTTCCTAGTTGGTAAGTTTCAGACCTGTTGTACACCACTATCACTCCCGAGCACACGTTCATCGCATCTCGGATAAATGTAGTTGATCAGGTTACATTTATCCCAGCTTACGATTACATAACTGCCTAGGTTTGACGGCAATGCTCAACATCTGAAGACTTTTATTATTGTCCTTCTTGTGATACTTTTGTTCGAGTGTTTAGATTTTGGATGTTATTATACTTTGGTAAAATATGGTTATATTTTAAAGTATAATTCTTGGTCAGAGTGTTTTATCCCATTGTGTTTATAGGTTGTATATCTTTTATGAATTGATATACTTAGCTCACTACAGATAATGCTCTGATACCAATCTGTCATACCCCAAAACCGGAACGGCGGAAATGTTCTGGGGTGGATGACGTCATGTCAAGTATCACAACACATGCATTATAGTAATCAAAGTACAACAAAACACTGCATTAATAGAATAATTTTACATGGTTACATTACAAGGTATCAAAGTAATACAAGTAATAGAATAAATACAACATGGTACTAAGCTATCTTCATCAACAACTCCGGGGATGTACCGAATACAAGTTATTTGAAAAGCGAGTATCAGCATTTTTACAAATGCTGGTGAGTTCATAAGCATTTGGTGACATTTCATTCAAATAACTTAATAAAGTAATAGTTTAAGAGATTTAAGTGTATTAGAGTCCTTTCCAGAAAATCCTATATTTTCTTTAAATAAAGCAGCCTTCTACCAAGACTGGTCAGTGATGTGTGGTAAAAAGTAGTTTTCCCTAAGTTGCTATCATTATCAAAATATTGAAGTTGATTATTGAGGAAAAGCAAACGAAAGATACGTCTAGCGAGGTCTAAAACAGTGAACATAGTGAATACAGTGGATACAGACCCCAGACAGCATCAAATGAAGGATACGTCTTGTGAGGTCAAAACAGAGGAGACAGAACCCAAACAGTATCAAATGAAAGATACGTCTTGTAAGGTCAAAACAGTGTGACTCTGAAAATGAGTTACCAGCATACAGTGTAAATAGTTGGCGAAATATCGTTACCTTAAAGCCATGATTTATAAGGTAACCCGGGATACTCGTAACCATACTATCCGACACTAGAGTACCAGACGCCCTACAAACATCTATATAATGTGACATTTGTCACCCCTTGGCTTGGTGAGCCGTGGACTGTAGCTAGCAGTCAGGGTGCGGGGGTGTCAATCCCGTATAGATCTATACACACAATGTCCGCTCTCCCTACAAGAGACTCTGGTTACCAACTAGACGATGGAGAAGGCCGTGTCCTGAAGATGCATCCCAAATAGTGGGTTTCTAATGAAAGTGCTGAACTATAGGTACAAACTTCCCAATAGTGGGTTTCTAATGTAAGTGTAGACTTGAGGTAGAGACTCTTAACTGAACTGACTGAAGTAACCCGTATGCCTAAGCTTGTATACATACTATATAACTAATGAATCAAATGACCTTCGGATGGACATCCGATCCCACCAGACCACATCTCAACGAAGAAAAGGAAATAGGGCGGACAAAGCTTCCTGAGTCCTTCAATCATTATCTATATGCATCTATACAAGCACATACATACATCTAACTACGACTGAGTGTGTATCAAGTAGAAGTGATTCTTGTGAAGTAGGAGTGTCTAATAAGTGAAGTAGGAGCGGTCGCAAGTGAAGTAGGAGTGTTGAACAAGTATAAGCGTATCACGAAGTAGAGACGACACTAAGTGAAGTAAGGGTGTATCAAGTATAAGTGGAGTAAGGCGATATCAAGTATAAGTGAAGTAGAATCGTATCACTAAGTAAGAGTGTGAATAAGTATAAGCGTCATCAGGTATAAGTGATTTCAGGTATAAGTGAAAGCGTTACAGAGTAGGAGTATAAAATAAATATAAGCGAAGCAGTAATATTTAACAAGTAAAGTATACGTCAAAAAGGGAATCTTTGATGAAAAACTTTTATACTTAGGAAAATCACAATATGTATTCTTTTGTAAAAACATGTTTGAAAGCCTTTGGAAATCCTTCATAAACCAGTTTAGAATGAATTTAGATAAAACAGTACAAGTAAGAGTTTTGAATTAAATGAAAATCTTTTAGAAAACCATTATAGTGTCCTACTCAATAAAACAGTGTATAGTATCGTAAAATCTTGTGCACGCGGGTTATCAATCACATGTGATTGATATGATCACTAGCATGTTTAACTTTTATTCCCCCATATAAAACATGTTAAAACATTTAAACGGTTCATTCAAGGGTATGAACTCACCTGGCGTAAGTAGGTCCAACGAAGGTGCCGTTTGGGAGTTCGGTGTCACGCAAGGACTCGAACACACACAATGACCTATTTAACATATGGTAACATATGTTCACATACAATTAGCATATATAATACTAAATAAACACATATACGCGCTCACAGGAGCGGAAAACACTTTACCTAAGTGTTTGGGTGTCCCGGGTAGCGTTTAAGGGTGTGTATGGCTAAGGAATGGAGTTTACCTTCCAAGACTAAACCCTTATCAACTAGTTTATGGCCCAGGGACCTCTCACCATGAGTTTACGGCTGTAAACTCATGGTGATGGGTTCTAGGGTGTTTAAGGCTTCTACTAGCATCATAGAATTATTCCAAGCACTTTTCCTAAAAGGCATGAGTGGGTTTGAGGCTCCTAAGGGCACTGTATATGAGTTTACAGCCTAGAGACACTCTTATGGGAGTTTACGGCCGTAAACTCTCAATCTTTGAGTTAAGTGAAGTTTTAAGCCCCTATTTCCTTTCTAGCAATTTCTAATGAAGTGTGATGCTATTTTGGGGGTTTAAATCTAACATTTGCATGAGTTTTGGGGAGTTTATGGCCTAGGTACTTGCTTGGGCTGTAAACTCCAAGTCACCCCATATTTCCTTGTGTTTAAGTCCTTAAATCCTTCCTAGCATTTTATAGAAATAGCCTATGGTCATTTGGGGGGTCAACAACCACATTTTGGGCATGTTTTGGGGAGTTTACGGCCTTGGTATAACCCTGGGCCATAAACTCCTTTTTATCCTTCATTTTTATGTGTTTAAGTGATCTAAAGCCAAAGAACTAAGCCCTTAATTTATATGCTAAGCCCTAGTGTGGTTTGGGAGAGTTTTGGAGGCATTTTAACAAGGTTTTGAGGGGTTTACGGCCTAAGCTTGTGCTTGGGCCGTAAACTCACTTTTATGCCCTAAATCATTGTGTTTTGATGTTTAAACACTCCTAGGCTAGATCCCTAATTAGTTTCCAAGCTTAAGGGCAAGTTTAGAGGCATGTTTGGCACCATTTTAGGGGTTTACGACCTTAGAGTGTTCCTGGGCCGTAAACTCCTTATCCCATGCCTTCTTGGATGGTTTTTGGGCTATAATTACAACTAGTAATGTTTAGAACAAGCTAGGGTAAGTGGACTTACAATTTGGAAGCGTTTGGTTGCGGATTTGGGGCGAAAACGGGTCTAGACAAAGAGTATAGAGAGAGAGTGTAAAAAGTCTCCAATGGACTCCACTCACCCCTATATAGGGTTCATAGTCGGGGCTCAGTGGAATTCTACCCAATACTGCCGTTAAACGGGGCTTTTGGTCGCACCCGATTTAGTGGTCGTAACAATAAAACTTAACATTTTCCAAATGAATGGAAATGTGTGTCCTGTGTTTTTATTTCCTTTTATCACGACTTAACGGCATGTTAAAGGTAATCAAATGGAATGTTTATTAAATTGACGCCCTCTAATTAACGGAACTTTTATACAGTGGAATATTCCGTTAACGGTAACGGGGAATTGTAACGGGACAACTTGGGTTGTCCCACACACACACACACATATATATATATATATATATATATATATATATATATATATCTATATATATATATATATATATATATATATATATATATATATATATATATATATATATATATGGCTAGGTTCATGTGTTTCTTGCATTTATTGTGTGCTAGAATTCACCAAAAGGAATTTAGTAAATTAAATAATTGTTTAATTAAATAAAGGTTATTATTAAATGATTTCCATAATTGTATGTATATTAAATGATATCCATAATTACTATTCTTTTTTCTTATGGAAAGTAATTAAATTTGTTATTAATGTCAATAATAACGTTCTTTGAAAATGAATTCGCATCTAGGTTTTCATATATGGGTTGGTGTTTTATTTATACTCACTCATTTAAAATACAACAAATTTGAGTATAATATGAAGGACGATAGTGTATTCTACTAGAATACACTCTCATTCTATTAAAATATACACTATCATTCTTCTAGAATAAACTTTCATTGTACTAGAATACTCCCCCGTTCTTTATATTGGATGACAACATCCAATATTTAACTTTTAGACGAGTTTTTGATATTTGATTCGCATATAATATCATCTGTTAGAAAATATTTATATTAAAATCTAGACATGAAAATTCATGTGGTATAAAAATATTTAATTTGATAATAGATTCTATATATCAAGTAGATTCTACACGAGAAAGGAATGCTAGATAACAAAACAGGATCAAATGAATGTATAAGTCCTGACCCTCACAAAAAGACTTTTGTTGAAGTCAAGATACAAACAAAGCAACTAGTTCTTTTAAACTTGTCTTTTGATACCTATTGAAATATCCCACATATAAATTTAAAATGTCTTTAGAATTTAAATTGCAAAGTAAATCATGTTTAAAATTTAATAGTTTAACTATTGTGTAGATAGTTTCCTCACATATCATTAATATTAATAAATGTATAGGGACGAAACTATTTACACAATAGTTAAACTATTAAATTTTAAACATGATTTACTTTGTCAATTAAATTCTAAAGGCATTTTAAATTTATTTATGTGATGCATATTTCAATAGGTATCAAAAGAAATGAAAATAATTTTGCCCCTTGTCATTTTCTCATTCATTTTAACAAATGTCATTTTCTATAATTTTTAAAATTGTTATTTACCACTTGTCATTTTTTTGGGATTTCAATTTTTTTAAAATAAATTTCCAAAAAATTTTAATGGGTTATATATATGTAAGGTTATCATTCTATTAATTTCATAATAAAATCTCATAAATGCTCCAAATGATATGATTTCTTTTATAAATGCTTTAAAAGATTACATTTTGTGATGAATAACATTATTTTATAAAATATTTAATGTTTATATATATTCATATTATATTTTTATTTTTAATAAACCCGTGTAATAGACGGGTCTAACACGTAGTGTGTGTATATAATTGATGGTTTATTACCATTATCGTTGGTTTTATAGCAACCTTAAATATTATAGTATCTCTAGATATAAAAAGTTAAATCTTGTCTTAACACATAATATATATATATATATATATATATATATATATATATATATATATATATATATATATATATATATATATATATATATAGCTAGGTTCATGTGTTTCTTGCGTTTATTTAGTGCTAGAATGTACCAATAGGAATTTATAAAATTAATTAATTATTTAATTAATGAATATTATTATTAAATGATTTCCATAATTGTATATATATTAAATGATATCCATAATTACAATTCTTTTTTTATGGAAACTAATTAAATTTGTTATTAATGTCAGTGATAACATTCTTTCAGAATGAATTCCTATCTAGGTTTTCATGTATGGGTTCGTGTTTTATTTATGGACTCACTCATTTAAAATACAACAAAGTTGAATAGAATATGAAGAACGATAGTGTATTCTACTAGAATATACTCGCACTATGTTAAAATATACTCTCGTTCTTCTATAATAAACTTTCATGCTACTAGAATACACTCCCGTTCTTTAACTATCAGAAGACCTGTTGATATTTGATACCCATATAATATCATCCGTTAGAAAATATTTATATTAAAATCTAGACATTAAAATTCATGTGGTATAAAATTATTTAATTCGATAATAAACTTTATATATCAAGTAGATTCTACACGAGAAAGGCATACTAGATAACAAAACAACATCCAACGAATGTATAAGTCTTAGCCCTCACAAAAACACTTTTGTTCATGTCAAGATACTAACTAAGCGTCTAGTTCTTTTAAAGTTGTCTTTAGATACCTATTGAAATATCCCTCACATAAATAAATTTATAATATCAATAGAATTTAATTACAAAGTAAATCATGTTTAAATTTTAATAGTTTAACTATTGTGTAAATAGTTTCGTCCCTATACATTTATTAAATGTTAATGATATGTGATGTACTAACATTTTAATAACAAGAGTTCAAAATATTCCATTACAAAATATATGGTCATTATTAAAATTCAATTTTCTTCCATTCTACGTTACACCCCCCCCCCCCCCCCCACACACACACACTCATATATATATATATATATATATATATATATATATATATATATATATGAAACAGTGGATGACATATTAACAGTTTAACTATTAGAGATGTTGATATTTGACTCGAATATAACATTATCTGATTGAAACTATTTAGATTAAAATATTTACATTAAAATGAATGTGGTATACAAGTTTTTAGTTTTATACTAGACTGTAACAAATGGATTATACACGAGGAAGTAAAAATTAATAACAAAACACGATTGAACGAAACTATCAGTCCTCACATTTACTATAGCACTTGACTTTAAATCTTGATACAAACAAAGTAAGTAATTCAATTAAACTAGTATTTTGATACTTATTCAAACATCCCCCACATAATTAAAGTTAAAATATCTTTTGAAATCTATTTCAATGTAAAACAAGTTTAAAGTTTAATAGTTTAACTGTTGTGTAAATAGTTCCGTCCCAAAGTTCTAAAAGATTATCAAAGCTAAATGATCTATTAGGTTGTAACATTTTAGTAAAAAAAGATTTCAATATCTTCTAATACAAAGTATATCGTCATCTAAAAATTCTATGTTCTTCCTTTCTATGTAATTAATCAATATCTAATTTGAGGTATAATGTACAACATAGACGCACACAATGAAACATTACCCATAATTTATGGTTATTGAATAAAATCCTACGTCGTTTTTAAATTTTTGTAAGCGGGATAATATTCTATCATAATTTCATTTGTATATGTTTTTGTATTCTCTAATGTAACAAATACAATATTTTTCTAGTCATAAATGAAATACATTTACTCACTTATAACACGAAATGGATGGAAGTTTAGCTTTCAATATATAATTGAAAACAAGACCAAAAACAAGATAAAAAGTAGAAAACGATTAACAAAATTTATATATCATGTTACGTGAGAAGTTAATAAGCATAGATTGTTGAACTTTATATCTTCATCATAACAAACTTCTAGAACATGTTAAGTGTTCATAGCATTTCACCAAATTGTTTTATATTTCAATAAATATTTGATGAATTGCCATGAACATTAGCATATTATAGCAACTTATCTCAACCTATTGAACTTGCTCTCAACTTTACTTCATTACATCGTATATGCACTTTCATAGTAAGCAAATATTATTTTCAACATTATTGTTGGATGCAAGAGTAATGTGAATGAAAATGTTTGATGGTTTACATATTCTAACAATTGTTTTTATAGCAGAGTTGATTACTATTGTATCTCAAAAAAAATAAATGTTAGATATTGTCTTCAAATTTTTTCCATATATATATATATATATATATATATATATATATATATATATATATATATATATATATATATATGTATGTATGTGTGTATACTAAGTTAAAACCCGTGTAACATATGGAGAAAACAACTTAAGATTTGATACTATATTTGATTGATAAACCAATGAAACTATGTTTCACGAAGAATATTAGATATTTCAACTGTATAAAAATATGAAATAGAATGAACGTTTATTATAAAGGTTTAAAAATTATTCCAGTATATGACAATCATATTTACAAAGAAAAACAAATTATAATATATTTATTTATTTATTTAAATATTTATAATTCATATTTCAATTTATTTGACTTCTTTCTAACTATTTCTTATATCCCATAGAATTAATGGAAAAATAGTTATCACTGTATTCCTTATAAACATATACTTAAATTTAAGAGAAATTTGCGTCCGTTTTACAATCATAAGGTATTAAATCACAGTATCAAAGGAATATAATCATAATCTTTCACATTACAGTATACTATGTTGCTCATGAAATTGTTGTTAACAAATCTATCACACCCCCAAACCTGAACAGCGGAAACGTTCGGGGGCCGATGACTTCATGTGGTAACGTAACAATTGAATACATAGTAAAGAAAGCAATACAACCATCATATATATAATTGAAAGTTTACATTTGTCAAAAAGTTAAATGTTCAAAACCAATTACAATATGATGTCAAAATATGAGATTAAACTGGCGCCGCAGCATCCCTTCATCAAAAGCATAATGATACCTAAAATTACTGATTCCCTGGGACATACAAGTAATTTTGAAAGAGTAGATCAGCATTTAAGCTGGTGAGTTTCATAAGTATTTAAATGACAATGTTTGTATGAAATGAAATGTTTTGGTCCTAGGTTGTGTTGTGTTTAGAAAATCCTATATTTTCTACTAGTATAAAAGTAGCCTTCTCTCAAGACCAATGTTGGTTTTTAAAATGTATGTAAGTGTAAAATAACCAATGTGTTTGAAAACCTTGTAAATCAATGCATTTTGAATACCCCATGTGAGTTTTATAACCATACTATTGACTCGGAATGCCTATACACAACGTTCTTCAGGCGTTGGAATGTTATGACGTTTGTCACCTCAAATGGTGGACTGTAGCTAACAGTCAGGGCGTGAGTTGTCAAGCCCGTATAGATCTATACACAAACACCATGCTCCCCCTCCAAGGGATTCTGGTATATAATACAGAACTTGAAATGTGTACTCGAACGTACGTGAAGTTTATGTCTCACAAAACCGTGGTATAAAAACAGATTTACATGTTAAAATGTTTGTTTGTTCTTGTATATGAAAGTGACTTCTTGAAAATTATGTTTCTAGTATGTAAAAGTTAGCAATATCCTCGTAAAACTATACCTATTATAGTTTTCTAAAAGTGTGACTTGTTTGTTTAGAAAAATTCCTAGAAAAGGAATCACATTTTATAACTGTATAGATTTTTGTAGAGCCTAAGGTAGGCAAGTATACATATAATCTAAGAAAATGTTTAGTTTATACATGCATTACAACAATTTATATTTTTAAAGATAGGATTCTATTGTAATATATTTTGTATACGAGAGTTCCCTATAAAGTTTATAAATCACATATGATTCTACTTAATAAAAGTGTATAAAAATCTTTATATATAACACCCGATAGTAGTCGTGTGTTTTACTTGTAATTCCCCCCCTTAGAAAGCATATAAAAGCATTTAGAATATTTAAAAAGGGTTAATTAAGGGGTATGAACTCACTTGAAAGTTTGAAGATAGCGAGATGGAAAACCGGACAGAGTTTCGTCTTGGGAAACGGATTTTTCTCGGGATTCTCGAGAATCTCGGTAGTAAAATCGACCATCGGGACTTGAGCAAAAAGACCAGAGCTTCGGGGTAGTGCGGGCATGGAAAACGAGGAAAAATGCAAGAAAATAGAGAGAGAATGAGCAAAATTTCCGGGAACCCTCGCATTTCTATTTATAGAGGGCTGAACCGCCTCGGTACGCGGGGCGTACGCTCGTACGCAGCGCGTACTCGTACGTCATGCATGACCGAGTCCTCGACTGCCTCGGCTTCGGATGGGACGGAAAGGGGATAGCTTCGCATAGGGGCGACGTGGACGGAACGAGACCAAGGCACTCGCGTACGCGAGGCGTACGAGGTTACGCGGCGCGTAACTCGGATGAGGACGCTGACTCCTCCTTCGGATATTACCGGATTTTGAATTAAATTTATATATAATTTATTTAATAAACTTCAAAAAATCATATCTTCTTCATACGAACTCCGTTTTCGATGGTATTTATATCCACGCGTAGGTGAGACTACGCTCTACAACTTTCGTTTAGACTCTGTTGGCAAATTCCGCAATTATTTTTATTATTTATTTAAAAAATGACGTGATTAAGGAATTTCTTTAAAAATTCATAACTTCTTTATCTGACGTCGGTTTTTGCCAGACTTTTCACCGTTGAAATACCATTGTCGAGACCTTCGATTCTCATTTAGGTCATTCCGGCCAAAAGTCGCTCGATCTCTGATTCGAGTTTTTAGCTGTCTGCTGCTAAGCCGAACTTGGAAAAATCTTAACTTCAATATACGAAGCCGGATTTGGGCATTCTTTTTACGTACGAACCCGGTTTAATGATATTAAACATAGTAGGCAGTTAAATAGAAAATTTTTGGACATTATATTATCAAAGTTAATTTCTTTAACTCAAAAGTGGTTACAATACTTGACTTATTAGGCCATTACAAAGAGTTGAAATATCGGGTTGTCACAAAATCTCTTGTGAATTCAGTTGCTTAATCTAAATCATTTCATAGAGAAATGATGATTATAATTTCTGACTTATAACACAGATGGAGTATTTTTACTATTAGTTATCTGAAAATGCAACTATTGGAAAGATATAATTATCATTTGTCTTTCTACAGGAGGTAATGATGGCTTCTCAATAAGAATTTCACCATAACAGTTCATTGAGGCTTTGAGATCTGTTTGGACAGATTCTTTGATGAAAATGACGTTATACATTAAAATAGTAGTCAAATCCGTTATTTCCAAATTATCTTATATCTATATCCATACATTCATGAAATTATAAAGACAAACATTTTTTAAATTAATGAAATAATAGCACAGATTGCATATGAGAGTTATAATTTCAGGGGAAAATAAAAACCTAATTCTCCATTCAAAATAAAAATCTTTCTAACCCTCGCAATAAGTAAAATTAAAAGTAGACGAACTTTCCTTGTAAATTAGGGCTTGAGTGTTATTGCGAAAATGCAATGTCTAGAAGCAAAGCGGAGGTTTCCTTGCTTATTTCTTGCGATCGTGGTTATTAACTTTCTAACGATCCACGATTTGGTTATGATGTTTGATAGATGTGCTTACTTTGAACTTGCTCGATTTGAAAAAGATCCTGAAGTCATACTCATAAGATGCTAGGTCAAAATACAAACATGGCAAAGATTGTGGGTTATGCGCATTTCAATAATGTACATCTAAACTAGTGTTACCTTTTAGGTTTTGAAGAACAAAATTGAAGTCGAAATCTTTGTTATACATAGAAGGTTCTTGGAGTAGTCTGTTTTCTTTTTGATTGTCTCTTTCTTGCAGCAAATCAGCGGCTAACCCCTTTATTTTTCATTTTTAGTTTAAAAGTTTTAAATTTCGTTAAGGAGAATGGTACCTAAAAAGAAGAAGGGATACATTAGGGTCTGATGATAATAACCAATGAATAAACCAATAAGAGAGCATAAATTTGGGAAAAACATGAATTTTTGATCGAAGGTTGGCAAGATATATATATATCAGTGAAGTGCCGACAATTGTTGATATGGAGATTGTTTCAAGGGTACTCGAGGTGGCTGATGGAGATGAAGAAGGTGGTGGTAGGCAGCGACATTGGTGGCGACAATGGGCATCCAAGTGATTTCACATTTTAAACGCAAAATGAATTTCGGTATCAATTTAAGGATC
Source organism: Lactuca sativa (assembly GCF_002870075.4). NCBI lineage: Eukaryota > Viridiplantae > Streptophyta > Magnoliopsida > Asterales > Asteraceae > Lactuca > Lactuca sativa. The sequence continues at coordinate 116,724,787 of NC_056631.2, forward strand.
TACGACTTTTGGATTCTCGAATTTGAACTCCTTAATTTTAGGGACGATATTGATGAAAGATTCGACTATATTTATGATTCCTTATTTTCAGGAACGAAATTGCACAAAAGGAATAGGAGGGAAAAGAAAAAAGGTTTAATATAATGATGTCATGTGGAAAAAATATAATGTAGAAGGATGCATGTGGCCTAAATAGGATTCTTTTAATAGAATAGGTAAATATAAATAAAATAGTAAATGACAATATCTGACATTTAGCTATCAGAGATTATGTTGATATTTGACACCCATATAATATCATCCATTTTTTACTATCTATACATTAAAGTTAATGTGGTATAAAAATATTTAATTTGATACTAAACTCTAATAAATAAATAATACACCAGAAAGTTATACCCGTGAGGACACCTTAAGGATCCCATTTCCGGATCCTCAAAGAATCGCATATGGCAAGGGTTGAAGTTAGTTAATCGTTTCTTTAGACATGACGTTTCAAAGAGAAAGGTACATCTTGTATCAACCACTTTCTTGAAGGTGCCCTTTTTCGAGTCCTAGAGCGGACACGTTGCTTCCATCCTAACGAACGACACAACTTACCACTGTGCTGATTCAATCCTTCTTATCACCGTTCCTCACCTTCTATATAAATCCTTTTTCTCCGTGTAAACCATGTTTTTCTCAGGCCTCCTATTTCAATTTCATGTTGTTTATTGGCACCATATCAACCGCCTTTTGAATGGCGCCATGTCATCAACATCGAATCACAATGGCTTCTTATGTGTATGCGTTTGATGTTCCAGATTGTGTGTGACCAACGCTTCCCTTCACATTGATACTGCCGATGTTTCCTATGATCTGATTCCCCTCCATACGACCTCTCCCCTTTTCATCTCATATCAAGGCAAAATCAATTTTACTTTGTTGGCTTCAGTTTCCTATAATTTATTCCTTCTTGCTTCTCTTCTACATCCTATCACGACATGTTTTCCTTTGATGTTTACAATCGGCCCATTTGTTACATAATCGGTGATGAACAACATCCAGTAAAGGTCCACCGGGGCATTGATTATATGCTCCTCGTTTTCCTTTCAATTTAGGGCTCTATTCCAAATCATTCTCAGATATGTTTCTGTGATGTTGTTTATTAACCAATACACCACTGATTCTCTTCTCTCATTCTCTATTTTTCCATTTTTCGTTTGGTTGTTTCTCTATGTAACCCTTTCTCCGTCAACTCTCTAACCCAGTAACCCTAACTTCGGCCACCACTTATCGCGACACCAGGTTGAATTACAACTTTCTTTTTTCTAATTGTCTCTTTATTCTTCGATCATGTTCCATAAATTATTCTTAGTGGCTTTGATTTTAAATTTATTGATTATCGAATTATATGGATTTAGAGCAAATTAGAAATGATGCAATTACTAATTTTTATTGGTGACGCAATTTCCTAAATGAAAGAAAATTGAAGCATTAAATTACAACCATTTTAGTTAAATTTCATTCACATCTTGAGTGGGCATTTTGTGCAAACAAATCTTTCATTATTTTCATTTAATATATAGATTCCATTTGCAGCTTTAACTTTCATTTTATAATTGAATGTGAATGAAAAACTATGAAGATTGCATGATTTACTATGTTTCTGTTTCATTTAGCCTTGATTTTATTCGAATTTGATATTGATGTGTTTTTTTTCCCGGTTTTAGATGCTTCTCCAGTTACTCTTTTTTTCTCATATGCTAAGGGGTACGCATGCCATGAAGGTTTAGCTTTGTTTATGCCACCAATATATATATATATATATATATATATATATATATATATATATATATGTATATATATATATATATATGTATATATATATATATGTATATGTTGATTGAACATTTACTTTTTACTTGTTTTATTCCTTGTTATTAGAGTGCTTAAGTCGTTCTTTCTCCATCAAGTAAAAAAGAATACCCATATATAGTTTACTGGATTATGTGGTTGTTTCATTTTTACTTAATGGGATGCAGGTTAAGAACTAAATCAATAAAGCTACGTATGTGTCACACCCCAAAACCGAGAACGGCGGAATGCATTATGGGGTGGAGGACGTCATGTACAGTATCATAACAATGCATAATAGTAAAAGAAAGCAACAACATCCATTGCATTAATATAATTACTGTAATACAAGCGTGTTCTGTACAGTTTTTAGACACCAATAGTATAATCAAAATAAAAAGGAGTCTTGTATGTTCTCCATCTTCTCAAAAGCTACATCTTTACCTGTCTACAAATGACCTCAGAATACAAGTTATTTTGAAAACGAGTATCAGCATAAAGTTGGTGAGTTCATAAGTATTTAGTGTCATTCCTTATATAAAAGTGTTTACAATCATGTAATATAATACCTGTCATCAATGTTTGAAAATAGTGTGTTCCCTGGAAAATCCTATATTTTCTAGTAAAAGTAGTCTTCTACCAAGACCCGGTTATTTGTATGTTTGATCCTTTTGAAAGTGTAAAACTTTTCCCAGTGAAACTATCAGTATGTAAATATAGTTTTAGACTTCATTCGTGTAAACTAAATGGAAAAATAATGTTTTAATCCAGCAGTGTCACTGCCGGCTGAGTGAAATAAAAATGCAGACTCCAGGTAGTATTAAAAGAACAATAGACCTTGGGGAGTCTATTTTGCCTTTAATTCTTAATGTGTTAATTAAAGTTCTGAATGTGAACTCGTATGTAACCATGCTGATTAACGATCGAATAACTGATGACTCTCCAGGTTACACGTAGTATGGTGACATTCTGTCACCCCTGGGCCTAGTCGGCTCGGACTGTAGCTAGCAGTCGGGATGTGGGAGTGTCTATCCTGTATAGATCTATACACATAATGCCTGCTCTCCCTCCAGGAGACTCTGGTTACACAGAGATGGCACAGTGAAGTGTCGTATCAAGGAATAGTATGTCACATTCTGTTTTAGTATATTCTCTTGTATCATAGTATGATGTACTTTTTGGTATCGTGTATTGAGTGTTCTCTTGTATAGTATATGGTATTCTCTTTGTATAGTATTTAACATGTATAGAATCATAACAATACTAGCTATAGTGAGTGTCATGGTAATAGTAGTAATGAGCGGTGAACCTTAACTATACCTATTATAGTTAAATAGAGGTGTTAGATGCATGCCTTTGATACACAAAGGTATTGAATTGAAGTGAAGACTTTTATATCCAACACAATATATATGATATATAACTAAGAATTCAACGACAGTTGGACAGATAACAAGATACCCTAAGTCCACAATCAAACAAGAATAGGAAGTAAGGTGAGCTATCAGTCTTAAATCCTTGAAGTCTTACTTATATAAACATATTGAAGTAGATATAGTTTGGGAACAAAAGAAGTTTAAAAAGAGTTTGGAAATAGTTTTAAAACAATTTAACACGAAAAATGAGTTTGAGGAACATTTACAACCGTTTTGTTCACAAAGCAGTTAAAAGTTTAGAAAATCATTTTTGGTTGCAAGTTATAAATCATATGTGATTAAATCTATAACTAGTTGGATTCAACTTGTATTCCCCCCCCCCCCCCCATAAAAGCATTTAAAAACATTTAAAAGGTCAATTAAGGGGTATGAACTCACCTGCAGTGAGTGGAGTGGATAGAAGTGCCAGGTAGGATGCTAGGTGCCAAGTGAGGACTTGGACACGCACACGGATCCTATGTAACATGTAGTGTTACATAAATGTATCTAATTAGTTATTTAACCACTAATTAAGTAATTAAAGACACTCTAATGCATGAAAACACTTTGCTTCAAGTGCTAGGAGTGCTAAGGGTTGCATCCAAGGAGTGTATGGCCTCACTATGGAGTTTACACTTCAAATGGTAGTCCTTAGGGGTGTTTATGGTTTTTGAACCATTTCCTCCATGAGTTTATGGTCGTAAACTCATGGGAATGGTGTGTTTGAGTGCTCCAAGGTCTCATGTTTCACAAAAGAAGGTCCTAGGGTTGAATCAAGGGCTTAGGAAGTGGTTAGGACTCGAAATGGTATACTTTTTGGAGTTTACGGTCCTTGAACCATTTTTGGGAGTTTACTACCGTAAACTCATGTTTACTCCATCCATTTCATGTTTTGTGGTTCTTAGATCATTCATGCAAGTTCCTAGTTCATTCGCCAAGCATTGGAAGGAGTTTGGGGCATCAAAACCCCTTTTAGGGGTGTTTACGGTTTTGGGAGATGCCCAAACCGTAAACCCATGTTCTTGGGGTAAAATCCATGCATTTGCAAGAACACTAAGAAGATAACTAGCTAGGAAGAGCATACTCACTTATAGGGAGCTTGCAAGAGTGTTTAAGGACCCAAAAACACTACTGTGTTATTGGTGTTTTGAAGATGCTTGAAGATCTAAGTAAAAATCAAAAATCCATGGATGAAATGTTGTATAAACACTAGATTTGTTGTTGTATGAACAAATTTAGGGAAGAAAACTTACATTTTTGGTGGATTTGGAAGGATGAACTTATGATAGTTGAGAGAAAAGTTGGGTGTTCTTGAGTGGGAAGTGTAAAAATGAGGACAAGAGTGTAAACTCATGCTATATGCATGAGTCTTGGGGGAAAGGGTGTTTACGGCCCAAACACCCCTTGTTTGGCCGTGAACACTGAGCTAAGGTGTTGAATTGTTTTGCTCGTTACACCTCACTAATAACGACACTTTCTTTTATTTAATCGCTCGACGAAAAATAAAATAAAACACCGAACGGACTTAAACCCGGCCGAAAATGTATTGAAATATTGTTGAATAATATTTGGAGTGTTTGAATGTGGAAACTATACAAATGAAAATTTCGGGTTGTCACATCATCCCCCCATTAGAGGGAATTTCGTCCCGAAATTAGAGTTCAAATAACTAAGTTATTACACAATAACTAAGCAAGAAGATGAGGATATTTAAGTTTCATTTGATCCTCGCGCTCCCAAGTGAACTTCGGTTTTCGGTTGGCGTTCTAGCGAACCTTCATAATTGGGATGCGGCTTTGTTTCGTTCGTTTGACTTATCGATCCATAATCTCTGTCACACCCCAAAACTGGAACGGCGGAAACGTTCTGGGGTGGATGACGTCATGTCAAGTATCACAAGACATGCATTATATTAATCAAAGTACAACAAAACATTGCATAAATAGTAATAGTTTTACATGGTTTACATTACAATATATCAGAGTAATACAAACAAATATACTAAGTACAGCACGGTACTAAGCTATCTTTATCAACAGCTCTGGGGATGTACCTGTCTAATGCTGACCTGAGAATACAATTTATTTGAAAAGCGAGTATCAGCATTTTTACAAATGCTGGTGAGTTCATAAGCATTTAGTGGCATTTTATTCAAATATATTTACTGAAAGTGGTAGTTTTCAAGTATACATTGAAATGGAGTCCTTTTCAGAAAATCCTATATTTTCTATTTAAAAAGCAGTCTTCTACCAAGACTGGTCAGAGTTATATGGTAAAAAGGTAGTTTTTCCCTTAATCGCTATCGTTATCAAAATACAGAATTTGATTATTAAGAAAGCAGGAGAATTCAGGGAAATAACTTATGCCTTAGTAGTGAGGACTGCTGACTAAGGCAAAGGAATCATAGACTCCAGGAGAGTATCGAATGAATGGCACGCCTGGCTCAGTCTAACAGAAAGAGACATAGACCCTGGACGGTATCAAATGAAAGATACAGCTGCTAAGGTCCAAAGCAGAGAATACAGACCGCAGTCAGTATCAAATGAAAGATACAACTTGCAAGGTCCAAAACAGTGTGACTCTGAGAATGAGTTACCAGGATACAGTGTAAATTGTTGGTGAAATACCGTTACCTTAAGGCCATGAATTATAAGGCAACCTGGGATACTCGTAACCATACTAACCGAAACTAGAGTACCAGACGCCCTACAAGCGTCTATAAAATATGACATTTGTCACCCCTTGGCTTGGTGGGTCGTGGACTATAGCTAGCAGTCAGGGTGTGGGGGTGTCAATCCCGTATAGATCTATACACACAATGTCTGCTCTCCCTACAGGAGACTCTGGTTACCAACTAGACGACGGAGAAGGCCGTGTCCCGAAGATGCATCCCTAATAGTGGGTAGTGGGTTTCATATGTAAGTGTTGAATTAGAGGTAGAGACTCATAACTGGACTGACTAGAGTAAACATATATGTCTATGCTCATATACATAACATATAACTAATGAATCAAACGACCTTCGGACGGCCATCCGATCCCAGCAGACCACATCTCAACGAAGAAAAGGAAATAGGGCGGACAAGCCTTCCTAAGTCCTTCATTCATTACTTATATGCATCTAGACAAGCACATGCATACATCTAACTACGCTTAAGTGTGTAACAAGTGGATTCATATCGTGAAGTATAAGTGTACAGTGTGGAATAACCGAATCGTGAAGTATAAGCGTGCCAAATGTAAGTGTATCACGAAGTAGAGGCGACATCAAGTGAAGTAGGAGCGTATCGAGTATAAGTGAAGTAGAAGCGATGCCAAGTATAAGTGAAGTAGAAGCGATATCAAGTATAAGTGAAGTAGAAACGTATCACTAAGTAAGAGTGTGAACAAGTATAAGCGTCCAGCAGGTATAAGTGTATCACGAAATGGAAACTTTATCAAGTATAAGTGTATCACGAAGTGGAGGCGTTCTCAAGTATAAGTGTATCACGAAGTGGAAGTATTAACTAAACAGAAATAACGCAGTGGTATCTTAACCAAGTAGAAGTATAAAAACATAGACGTAAACTTTGGAAAACCTTTATATATTAAGAAAATCACGACTTGGTATTCCTTTGTGAAATAAGTTTGATTTAAAACCTTTAGAAATTCTTTGGAAACCTTTCATAAATCAGTTTGAAATGAAACTTTGAATAAATAGTATAAGTAAGAATTTTGAACAAGTGAAAACATTTCAGAAAACCATTTATAGTCACCCTACTCTGTAAAACAGTTTACAGTGTGGTAAATCCTTGTGCATGCAGGTTATCAATCACATATGATTGATATGATAACTGGCATGCTTAACTTGTATCCCCCCTATAAAATGTATAAAAACATTTAAAAGGTTCATTCAAGGGTATGAACTCACCTGGTGTAAGTGGATCCGACGAAGGCGCCGGTTGGGTGCTCGGTGTCAAGTAAAGACTTGGACACACTTAGTGACCTATTTAACATATGTTTACATACAATTAGTACATATAAGACTAATTAAACAACTATACGCACCCTAAAGAGCGGAAAACACTTTGGTTAAGTGTTTGGGGTGCCCCGGGTAACAACTAAGGGCTCAAATGGCTTAGGAATGGAGTTTACTCTCCAAGAGTAAACTCTATACTTAGATTTTACGGCCCAGGGACAACTCCCATGAGTTTACGGCCGTAAACTCATGGTGAGTGGTTTCTAGGGTGTTTTAAAGCTTCAACTTGCTTGCAGAATTATTCTAGGTCCAAATCCAAAAGGTATGAATGGGTTTAGGGTCTTTAAAGGCACCATTAGGGAGTTTACGACCCATGAACCACCCCTAAGGGAGTTCACGGTTGTGAACTCCTACACCTTAAGTTTATTGAAGTTTAAAGCCCCCATATCACTTATAGTATTTTATAATGAGGTATGAGGCCATTTGGGGGAATTAAAACTATCATTTTGGCATGTTTGGGGGTGTTTATGGCCTTGACATATGTCTGGGCCGTAAACTCCATTTAACCGCTTAAATCTTTTTGTTTGAATGATCTAAACCCGAAATAGCAAGCCCCTAATTCATGTATTAAGCCTAAGGGTGGTTTGGGAGTGTGTTTGGGACATTTTGACAAGGTTTAGAGGTGTTTACGGCCTAAGCATGTGCTTGGGCCGTAAACTCTCTTTTATGCCCTAATATGATTGTTTTAGATGAGCAAACACTCCTAGCGTAAATCCTCAATCGGTTCCTAGGCTTAATGGGACAAGTTCGGGTCTTTTTGGCCTCATTTAAGGTGTTTACGGCCTAAGGAGGATCTTAGGCCGTGAACTCCTTTTCAACAGCATAAATGGTCAAATTCTAGGCTATAATCATGAGTCATAATGTTTAGAACAAGCTAGGGTAAGTGGACTTACGATTTGGAAGCATTTGGTTGCTGATTCGAGTCGAAAATGAGTCTAGAGAGAGAGTATAGAGAGAGAGGGTGGAAAAGGTTCAAATGGGGTTTACTCCCCCCCCCCCCTTATATATGGGTGGGAGTTGGAGCTCAGTGGGAATCTACCCGATACTGTCGTTATACAGGGCTTTTGGTCGTACCCGGTTTAGTGGTCGTGATAATAAAAACTAACTTTTTCCAATTAAATGGAAATGTTTAACACGTGTTTTTATTTACTTTATTATGACTATAACGACATAAAACATAAATAAGAACATTTATGTATCTGACGACCTCTTATTAATGGAACTTTTATACAGTGAAATATTTCGTTAACGGTAACGGGGTAATGTATCGTAATAACTTTGGGTTGTCACAATCTCCACCGGTTCTTCCGCGAAGTTGAGGCTCTCGTTGATCTGGATAGGCACTTCTTCAGGTTCGAGACGTGGAAGGTAGGATGTATGTTACTGAGTTCGCGGGGTAGATTGAGTTTGTAAGCTACGGGGCCGATCCTAGCGAGAATCTCAAAAGGCCCTATGTATCTTGGATTTAGATTTCCACGCTTTTCAAAGCGTAATGCCTTTCCAGGGTGAGACTTTCAAAAGGACTCGGTCTCCCACTTGGAACTCCAAGGGTTTTCTCCATTTGTCTGCGTAGCTTTTCTGTCGGTCTCTAGCGGCTTTCAATCGTTCACGAATCTGGACGATTTTCTCGGTCGTTTCTCGAATGATCTCCGGACCCGTGAGAGTGCTGTCAGGAACTCTTCCTTTAGCTAACTGAGTGTCACCCACCTCAGCCCCGCACTAAGGGGATCTGCACTTCCGGCCACAGAGGGCTTCGAATGGAGCAGCTTTGATGCTTGTGTGATAACTGTTGTTGTAGGAAAACTCGACAAGGGGTAAGTGGGTATCCCATGCCTTACCAAAGTCGATCACACAGGCTCGCAACATATCTTCCAGAGTTCGGATAGTTCTCTCACTTTGTCCGTCCATCTGTGGATGGTAGGTTGTACTCATGTCCAACCTCGTTCCTAAGGAGCTTTGCAGGGACTGCCAGAATCTCGAAGTGAATCTGCTATCCCTATCGGAGATAATAGATATGGGAACACCGTGCAGTCGTACGATCTCCCTAATGTATGTTCTTGTAAGTTTCTCCATTCTGTTTGTTTCCTTGATGGGTAGGAAGTGTGCGGACTTGGTCAATCTGTCGACGATGACCCATATGGTATCAAGCCCACCCGTTGTCTTGGTAGCTTGGTTATGAAGTCCATAGTGATCCACTCCCACTTCCATTCAGGTATCTTCAGTTGCTGTAGTAGACCTGATGGTTTCTGGTATTCGACCTTGACCTTGGCACAAGTAAGGCATTTACTCATGAAGGTAGCAATCTCTGCTTTCATGTTCGGCTACCAGTATGATTTCTTAAGATCTAGATACATCTTATATGAACCTGGGTGGATGGAATATCGAGTGTTGTGCGCTTCCTTCATGACCAAATCTCTGAAGGCACCGTGTCGCGGTGTCCAGATTTGGTCCATGAGGTAGAAGGCTCCGTCACCCTTGACTTCCAAATTCTTATCCATTCCTCGTAGGGACTCTCCCGCCAAATTTTTAGGTTTCAAGGCTTCGAGCTGAGCCTCCTTAATTTGTGCGGATAGATGCGAATGGATAGTCTTCAGCCAGAATATTCTTTCCGACTTAGGGCATCTGCGACTAGACTGGCTTTACCCGGATGATAACGAATTTTGCATTCGTAGTCATTGAGTAGCTCGACCGATCGTCATTGTCTCATATTGAGCTCCTTCTGATTGAATATGTGTTGCAGGCTTTTGTGGTCGGTGTATATCGTGCTCTTCGTACCGTACAGGTAGTGTCTCCAGATCTTGAGGGCGAACACAATTGCTCCTAATTCGAGGTCGTGTGTGGTGTAGTTAACTTCGTGTGTCTTCAGCTGTCTTTAGGTATAGGCGATGACCTTACCTCGTTGCATCAGAACAAAACCGAGCTTTTGATTGGATGCATCGCAGTGTACCACGAAATCTTCCGTCCCTTCGGGGAAGGATAGTATCGGTGCGGTGCATAAGGCTCGTTTTAGGGTTCGGAATGCCTTCTCTTGTTCCTCTCTCCAGTCAAAGGCCACGCCTTTCTGGGTCAATGTTGTAAGGGGTTTCGCGATTCGATAGAAGTTCTGTATGAATCTACGGTAGTAGCCAGCAAGGCCTAGGAATTGACGAATTTATGTAGGCGTCTTCAGTGCTGACCAGTTCTCAATAGCTTTAATCTTCGATGGGTCCACATGGATTCCTTCTTCGCTAACCACGTGTCCTAAGAATTTGACTCTTCGGATCTAAAATTCGCACTTAGAGAACTTTTCGTATAGCTTCTTCGATCGTAGGGTTTCTAGAACTTGTTGTAGGTGATCGCTATGCTCTTCGTTACTTCGAGAGTAGATAAGTATGTCGTCAATGAAGACGATGAAGAATTGATCCAGGAAAGAATGGCACACCCTATTCATTAAGTCCATGAATATTGTGGGTGCGTTGGTCAGCCCGAACGACATCACTATGAACTCGTAGTGTCCGTAACGAGTTCGGAAGGCTATTTTCGGGACATCCTCCTCAAGCACTCGTAACTGGTGATACCCGGACCTCATATCAATCTTGGAAAAGTAACTCTCCCCTTGCAATTGGTCAAATAAATCGTCTATACGAGGAAGAGGGTAACGATTTTTGACCGTCAGCTTGTTGAGTTCTCTGTAATCGATGCACATACGAAACGATCCGTCCTTCTTCTTTACGAACAAGACCGACGCTTATCAGGGTGAGAAGCTTGATCTTATAAAGCCCTTGCTGAGCAGGTCGTTTAGTTGACCGGACAGTTCTTGCATCTCAGCAGGCGCTAGGCGATAGGGCGATTTGGCTACGGGGGTAGCTACTGGAATTAAGTCGATCCTCAACTCGACCTGACGTTGGAAGAGGGGGGGGGGGGGAGTAAACCTGGCAGCTCTTCTGGAAAGACGTCGGGGAAGTTGCATACTACGGGGAAGTCTTTTAGATCTTTCACTTTCTGGCTCGTATCAATGATGTGTGGTAGGAATGCACTGTAATCCTTACGCAAGTACTTCTTGGCTTGGATACCTGAGATGATGCGAAGACTCTTACTCGGTTTGTCTCCGTAGATTAATAAGTTTTCGTTATTCGGTAGGTTTATGCGGATGGCTTTGTCGAAGCACAGGATATCGGCATGATGGAGACTCAACCAGTCCATGCCCACAATGACATCGAAACTCTTGATCAATACTGGTATGAGGCCGATTGGGAATGAATGATTATCGAGCGTGAGGGTACAACCTATGTAGATCTTATTATAACTCTCTGTTTTTCCATTAGCCATATCTACGACGAAGGTTTCTTTCAATGGTTGCGGGAATTGTTTAAGTAAGTGTTTAAAGTTTTGGTTTACGATGCTTCTTTCTGCTCCACTATCGAATAGGATACAAACATAAGAGTTATCAAGAAGGAACGTACCCGTGACTACTATGGGGTCTACTACTGCTTCATTGTGGCCAATAGCAAGTAGTCTTCCCATTCCTCCCGTGTTTCCAGCTTTCGGACAGTTTCTTTTGAACTGCCCTGTCTCGCTACAACCATAGCAGGCTTGGATCACTCCGGTGCTGGGAACTTGATTGATGGGTTTGGGCTGAGATCTGCAAAACCGGGCGGTATGGACCTTCCGGTCGTAGTTAATGCAGTGCATTTCATGGTAGGGGCCGTTATGATGGAAGGAGCACTTGGTGCACTTGGGTAGGTTTCCAGCATATGTTTTGGCTGGTACAGGGGCAACAGGAGTAGTGGCAGCATAGACAGCCACCGTCTGTTGGTTCTTGGAAGAGGATTGAGTTGACTTGCCCTTCTTTTGGTCCCACCGCTTCCTCTTGTTTTCGGATGTCTTGGTCGGTGCAGTGGCAACCGTTGTGGTTGTTGATGGAGTGGAAGGAACTTCATGATCAATCAACCTTTGGGGCAACTCCTTGGCACTGTCAAAGGTTGTAGGGTGTGAGGCTAGAACGTTCCCTCGATACGGGGGCACTAAACCCCAGATGTATCGTTCGATTTTCTTGCTCTCAGTAGGAATCATGTTAGGACACATAGTTACCAGGTCGCAGAACCTGGCCATATAAGCTACTATATCGGTCCCCTTCATCTTGAGGTTCCAAAGTTCCTCCTCAGGTTTATGAATTTCACCTCTAGGGCAGTACTCCCTTGTCAGAAGGTCCTTTAGTGTGTCCCAGCCCATGGCGTTGGCTGTTACCAAGGAGAGTGATTTGACTTGGCCATTCCACCACGTCGGGGCCCTTTCAGTGAAGGTGCAAGCAGCGAACTTTATCTTGCTTTCCTCGGGGCATGAGCACATCTCTAAAACGGCTTCAGTTCTTTCAATCGATTAGGATAGTGCAATGATCCCTACGGTCCCATTGAATAATGTTGGTTTGCAGCTCATGAAATCCTTATAGGTACACCCCTTTGTACGCGGGTGGATTTCACCGTGCCTATAGTTGGTGCCCATTACAGCTCCACTTGCATCACCGGAATTTATTTGGGCCATAGCTGCAGTCACAGCTGTCTGAAACATCACCGCATCGAACGGTGGAGGAGGAGGTGGTGGTGGTGGTGGTGTAGTTTGAGTTGCAGGTGTGCCCCTGTTTGGACGTGGACGAGGCGACATCTTTTACTGAAAGTTATGAAAAGTGATGGTAATAGTGAGAATCGACCATGAACATGATGAGAGTGTTTCATGGACTAAATCACCATAGTCCAACGATCAGATAGAGTCATCTCACAGAGTAGAGGAATATAAGAGTATAGACTTTTCTAACAGGTTAGATAATTGCCAATGTTACTGGTATTGCTGATGCAAATAAGTTCCGAAAAAACGACCTAACAGTAGGTCTTACATCAACCATAAGGGAAAATGTTGGCAGCTTAGAAGTCTAGTTGCAGTACTTTCAAGTTTAGGAATGTTTACAGGCAAGTGCTCTACCGAGCATAGAAAAGAAAAGACTATTCCTTAATCAAAAGAGGAAGTTGAGTTGACATCTTCTACTGGCGCGGGTATCTCTGGGGAGAACCCTAAGATGAGCCAGTTGGCGTACAACTTCTTGAAGATGCCGTTCCTAAGCCCTCTGACGCACTCGGAGTTCCCTGACATTGGCTCGGGATGCAGCCAACTATTGCTGCAAAGCCTCGTTGGTCCTCCTAGTCCTATCCATAGCTTCTTTAAGTTGGCGGATACGGACAGTGTTAAGGTTAAAGTTTGTAACAGCCGCGTTTCTAGGCTAGGAATTTTCGTTGATGTAATAGTCTAGGTTAACCTTTGTAACCCGTTTTGAAATAATAGAAGTATATTATTTGAGTATTATGTGTTTTGTGCTTAATTGCTTAATTATGTGATTTGATTATTTAAGAATAAAATGAGCGTCAAAGTTTAAGTGTAAAATAAACTTGATATCTTTGGATAATGTCGTAGTAGTTGAAACGAGGTTTCTGAATATATAAAGAACGCCCAAATCTGATATCGTATGAGGAAGTTATGTATTTCTGAAGTTTCGACTTAGCGGTATGCAGCCCGAAATACTCGCTTTGAGATCGAGCGATTTTTAGTCGAATCAATCTAAACGAGAATCGAAGATCTCGTTGTTGGTATAGAAGCGATGAAAAGTTAGGCGAGAACGGACGTCAAACGAAGAAGTTATGAATTTATAACGAAGTTTTTCTGTCCCGGCCTACTAAAAATAATTAATAAAAATAAAGTCAAAATTAGCCGACGGAGTCTAAACGAAAGTTGTAGAACGTAGTCTCACCTACGCGTGGATATAAAGAACGTCGAAAACGGAGTTCGTATGAAGAAGATATGAATTTCCGAAGTTTATTAAATAAGTTATATTTAAATTTAATCTTTAATTCGGATGTATATCCGAAGGAGTTACCGATCTGATCCGAAGTACGCCCAGCGTACTGGCGTACGCCCAACATACCGGCGTACGCCCAACATACCGCGAAGCATGACGCACCTCGCACTCGAGTTCTTCGGATGACACATGGCATGACGATTCGGACGCGTACGCCCCGCGTACTGCTGTACGCCCAGCGTACTCCGAGGCTCCAGCCTCCAATAAATAGGATGCGAGGGCAGCCGGCTCATTTGCTCTTTTTCTCTCTTCTCTCTCCAGTTTTGCATCGTTTTGAGTGCCAAAAGTACCCCGAAGCCCCGGTATCATTCCCGAGTCCCGATGCAAGATCTGAAGCCCCGAGAATCCCGAAGAGCGTGATTCCCGAGCCGAAGCTCTGCCCGCGAGAAGTTCGATCATCTTCTGATCAAGTGAGTGTATACTACCTTCCATAAACACGATAATAATACAAGTATGGTTTGAGTGTATTAAGTATATTGTTGTTTATATGCGTGAGTGTGTGGTTACTTTCTTCTAACGCATAATTATAAAGTATTTTATACGAAATACGTGTTATGAGTATATTTTGTGTTATATGTGTGAATGTATATTCACTCTCTACTATCTCATGGATCTGATTTTTCTTCTATGAAATACGTGTTATATGTGTGTGCCTCATCTGTTATGTGGAATATGTATTGATTAAACCATGCTCTACAGGTTTTTAAACTATGTATAAAAATGTATATATTTATCTACTAATATGTTGGGTAGAACATGGGTAGATAGTTGGTGTGTAATAAACAGATGAGAGGCCTCGTTGTTGTTTTGATTCAGTCATCTAGCGGAGTTTAGATGACGACCACAGACTTTTCTAGACAGTCCTGTGGAACGCTAGCAGGTTCGCCACCTGTAGGTGTTAATGAACTTGGGTGTTCATTCGCGTTACTCCATCCCCTCATGGTTGCCTTATTTGACTTATATTGCTGAGGAACCCCCGAAGCATGTGTTGTCGCCCCGATGAAATATTCTTAGACTAGGTCCCTTGTGTTAGTTATTTTAGGGACATAAAGTGAGAATAACGGGAATGGGTAATTGGGTTATTGTTGGTTGATGAAAATTAATTTAATTTTTTATTGTGGGTTGAAAACCCTATATGCTCACCAGGCTCCCAAGCCTGGTCCACTCAGTTTTATTTGTATTACAGGAAGTGGCGCAAGGGCATAAGATGGATGAACCATCAAGTTGTTTTGTTTACAAGTCTGTATATGTATATATTTGTTGAATGACTTGTAATGCTATTGTTTATGCTTTATGGTCTGTATCGGTACATGACATCCCGAGTTTTGATTATATAATGAAAATACATTTCTTTTATGAAATGCTTTGGTAAACATTGTTTTATCACGTTTTGTTTTTGGGAACAAATTCCGCAACTCTTTCAAATCAAAAGGATTTACTCTAAAATTATTTTAAAAGCATAAATGAAAATCGGTCTTTTCTGGCCGAGATTTTGGGGATGTCACAGTTGGTATCAGAGCATTAGTTTAAGTGAACTAGGAATTTGTAGGATTTCTAGACTTAAACTTAGAGTGCTCAGTGAAATTTTGAGATATGTGTCTGTTATGTTTTAGACATGAGCATTAGTTTATTTTAGGAAAGTTCCCTAAAATACTTTATATGCTAAATGTTATATGTTGCCATATATGATATTATTTGTTCGGATCTATGGTCTGTTGCCGACCGAATCTAGAAACCTTATGTGTGTAGGATTCTAAGTGTACGTCTACAATATTAGAACTAGCATGTAAACGTTTCGGAGTGATAAGGATGATTTGAATATCTATCGTGATTGAGGATCTAATTTCACCTTATTCGGTGTATAGATCAAAAATGGTGAGAACAAGAAGTGGAGTTGGAAATGCTGATGAAAACAGGAATCAACCACCAGTGATTTAGCAAATACCTGTCGTAGCAGCAGCACCTGAGCCAATAACCATGGCCGGTGTGCAAATGATGATTCAAACTATGTTGGATCGTCAGATGGATGAAACTAGGCGGTTGCTTCAACAGAATCGTGAAGATCTGTCAATTCGTGTGGAAGAGCTCGAATTAAATGAAGGGCACTCGGAAGGTGGAAACTTCAGTGGGTCTGTTGGTCAAGCCAACCCACCGATAGTTAGGCAAAACAACCATGATGGAAGGAATGATGGAATGGGATGCAAGTACAAGGACTTTCTAACTTGCAAACCATCAACCTTTAATGAAAAGGAGGATCCGATTGGAGTTATGGATTGGATCTCCGAAATGGAGTTAGCCTTCACGACTTGTGGCTGCAGAGGCAAGTTGCAGACTGTCTATGCAGTGTGTCAGTTCCGAGGTGGAGCCGTTCGTTGGTGGAACACTTTTGGGAAGACGTTAAGCCCTAATGAGCCACTGCAATTGACATGGGCAGAGTTCTTGGTGCAGTTCAAGCGCAAGTTCTGCTCGACTCAAAATTTGTTGGAGTTGGAGAATAAGTTTTTGGCATTGACGAAAGGCAGCATGTCAGTTGATGAATACACCAATAAATTTACAGATAAGATGGAGTTTGCTTTGCGCATCGTTCCAGATGAACTGACAAAGGTGGAATAGTATGCGAAGGGACTCCCATGGGAGTACGAGGTGCCAGTACGTCAGGCACATACTCTAGAGGCAGCTATCTGGGCTGCCAAGTCTGTTGAGAACATGATTAAGGGGAGAACCACCGACAAGGTTGAGGTTGCTGAGAAGAGAAAGTTTGAGGGAACATCTGGTTCCAGTAAGAAAAGCAAATTTTTGAAATCTGAATCGAAAAAGTTTGGTGGAGGAAAAGGAGGCGAAGCGAAGTGGTGTGATAAGTGTAAGAAAAAGCACTTTGGGAAATGTAGCGAGGATGTACCCTGCTACAAGTGTGGAAAAATTGGGCATTTTGCCAATGAGTGTCCGAACAGCAAAAGGATGTGTTTTGGTTGTAATGAAGAGGGGCATATTTTGAAAGACTGTCCGAAGAAGAAGGAGGCAGAAAAGCCCAACATTCCACCAAAGCCGAAGGCGCGAGCCTTCCAGATGACACTAGAAGCTGCGAAAGATGAAGCTGATGTCGCTTCAGGTACCTTTCTCTTAAACAAATTACCTGCTCAAATTTTGTTTGATTCTGGAGCCAACTACTCCTTTATTTCGCATGAGTTTGGTAGAAAACTAGCTTTGCCTATTGATAGACTAGATAATGCTTTATTAGTCGAAGTTGCTAGTGGCAAGTTTGTACCTGTTAGCCATCGTATGAAAAACATCTTAATCGACCTTAATGGGAATAAGTTTCACGAGGAATTATTGCCTATCGAACTTAATGGTTTCGACATCGTGTTGGGAATGGATTGGCTTAACGCCAATGATGCCGAAATATTGTGCAAGAAGAAGATAGTTAAAGTAAACCCGCCTGGGAAAGATTCATTTATGGTGTACGGGGACAAACGGCGAGTAAATTTTTGAATCATTTCCCTAATGAAAGCCAGGAAGTGTTTGACCAAGGGATGTACATCATATTTAGCATTCGTGATCGATGCTAAGAAGGAAAAGAAGGTGATGCAGAGTATTCCAGTGGTGTGTGATTATCCGGAAGTATTTCCCGAAGATCTTCCTGGATTACCACATGATAGACAAGTGGAGTTCAGAATATACTTGTTACCAGGAACCACGCCAATAGCAAAAGCACCTTATCGATTAGCATCGACGGAGATGAAGGAGCTGATGATGCAACTTTAGGAGTTATTGGACAAAGGTTTCATTAGACCTAGTTCATCGCCCTGGGGAGCTCCGATGTTATTTGTGAAGAAGAAAGATGGAAGTATGAGAATGTGCATCGATTACAGAGAGCTGAACAAGGCAACAATAAAGAATAGATATCAGTTGCCGAGGATTGATGACCTATTCGATTAATTGCAAGGTTCGAGCTATTTCTCAAAGATCAATCTTAGGTCACGATATCATCAGCTAAAAGTAAGAGAGCAAGATATCGAGAAAATTGTATTCAGAATTAGATATGGACACTACGAGTTCTTGGTTATGTTGTTTGGACTAACCAATTCTCCAGCAGCGTTCATGGATTTTATGAATAGGGTTTGTAATCCGTTCCTTGATAAATCTGTGATAGTGTTCATAGACGACATTCTGATTTACTCGAAAATCCAAGAGGAGCATGGCAGACACTTACGAGAAGTGTTAGAAGTCTTGAAGAATGAGAAGCTGTATGCAAAGTTCTCTAAGTGTGATTTTTGGATTCGTGAAGTCCAATTCTTGGGTCACGTGGTCAACCAAGAAGGGATAATGGTTGATCCAGCAAAGATTGAAGCTGTAATGAAGTAGGAGCAACTGAAAAGTCCCACGGAGATCCGAAGCTTTTTAGGATTAGCTTGATATTACCGAAGGTTTATCCAAGGCTTTTCTTCGATTGCTACTCCATTAACAACTTTGACCCACAAAGGAGCTACTTATGCTTGGAGTGATAAGCATAAAGAAGCATTCGAGAAGCTAAAGAAGAAGCTATGCGAGGCACCGATACTTTCTTTACCCGATGGAGTTGAAGACTTCGCTGTTTATAGCGATGCGTCTGAGGTTGGATTGGGTTGTGTTTTGACCCAAAGAGAAAAGGTGATAGCATATGCGTCTCGACAGCTGAAGGATCATGAAAAGAATTACCCGACTCATGATTTGGAGTTGGCAGCGGTAGTTTTCGCTCTGAAAATATGGAGGCATTACCTCTATGGCACGAAGTGCAAACTTTTCACTGATCATAAGAGTCTCCAATACCTCTTGAATCAGAAAGAATTGAATATGAGGCAACGACGCTGGCTAGATTTACTCATGGACTACGACTATGAGATACTTTACCATCCCGGTAAAGCTAATGTTGTTGCTGATGCTCTCAGTCGGAAAGTCAATCTTGAAAGGAAAAGGCCAAGAGCATTGAGAATTGAAGTTGTCTCGACTATTTTGGAAAGTATAAAGAAAGCTCAAAGCGAAGCTTCTGAGAAGAATGACCGAAAGGAGGAACGTTTGGGCAAAACGTTGGTGTTCGGTGTAAACAGTCATGGACTGAAGGTGTTTCAAGATCGGATTTGGATACCTAAGACAGGAGGAGTCTGAGATCTTCTGATGGAAGAAGCTCACAAAACCATGTACTCGATTCCTCCCGGTAGCACTAAAATGTATAGGGACCTGAAACCCTACTACTAGTGGCCGACGATGAAGCTTGATGTTGCAAAGTATGTGGCTGATTGTGTGACTTGTGCGAGAGTCAAGACACAACATCAGAAACCATATGGGAGTTTAGAACCTCTACCTGTGCCTATGGGTAAATGGGAAGACATTGCGATGGATTTTGTCACTAGACTACCCAGAACAAAAAGTGGTCACGACATGATTTGGGTGGTCGTTGATCGATTCACTAAGAGTGCGCATTTCATAGCAGCCAATGAGAAATGGTCTATGGAAAAGCTTGTGAATTCTTATGTGAAGGAAATGGTGAGGCTTCACGGTGTTCCGTTAACGATTGTATCAGATCGTGATAGTCGTTTTACCTCAAGCTTTTGGAAAAGTCTACAAGAGGAAATGGGTACCAAGTTATGTTTAAGTACAGCTTACCATCCGCAGACTGATGGTTAGAGTGAAAGAACAATACAAACACTTGAAGAGATGCTGAGAGCATGTAGCCTGGAATTCCTAGGTAATTGGAATTCCTACAATAATAGTTTCCACTCGAGCATAAAGATGGCACCTTATCAAGCTTTGTACGGACAGAAGTGTCGTACGCCGTCTTGTTGGCTTGAGGCTGGAGAAAAGCAGTTTATGGGTCCCGAGATGGTCCATCAAACCGCTGAAAAGTTGAAAATAATTAGAGAAAGAATGTTAGCAGCTCAAGATCGTCAAAAGAGCTATGCTGACAAGAAGCGAAGGCCAGTGACCTTCGAAGTTGGAGATTCGGTTTTGCTTAAAGTCTCGCCGTGGAAGGGACTTATAAGATTTGGTAAAAAGGGAAAGTTAAGTCCAAGGTTTATTGGACCGTTTAAAGTTCTTCAGAGGATTGGGAACCAAGCTTACAAGCTCGAATTACCCGAAGAACTGAATGGAATTCACAACACTTTTCATGTGTGTTATTTGAGGATGTTCACGGGAGAAGTTCCCGATATAATTCCAATTTCTGAATTGAGAATTGATGAAAACAAGAGGTTAATTGAAGAACTAGAGGCAATTGTTGACCGAAAGACTAAGAAGCTTCGACGCAAGATGGTCGAATTAGTGCTTGTTCGTTGGAAACATTCGAATGGGTCAAATCTCACCTGGGAAACGGAGAGTGACATGTTGAGTCGCTATCCGCATTTGTTTGTTGATGTGTGATTCTAGAGACGGAATCATCCTAAGGGGGAGAGAATTGTAACACCCGCGTTTCCAGGCTAGGCATTTCCGTTGATGTAATAGTCTAGGTTAACCTTTGTAACCCATTTTGAAATAATAGAAGTATATTATTTGAGTATTATGTGTTTTGTGCTTAATTGCTTAATTATGTGATTTGATTAATTAAGAATAAAATGAGCGTCAAAATTAAAGTGTAAAATAAACTTGATATCTTTGGATAATGTCGTAGTAGTTGAAACGAGGTTTCCGAATATATAAAGAACGCCCAAATCTGACTTCGTATGAGGAAGTTATGATTTTCTGAAGTTTCGACTTAGCGGTATGCAGCCCGAAATACTCGCTTTGAGATCGAGCGGTTTTTAGTCGAATCAATCTAAACGAGAATCGAAGATCTCGTTGTTGGTATCGAAGCGATGAAAAGTTAGGCGAGAACGGACGTCAAACGAAGAAGTTATGAATTTATAACGAAGTTTTTCTGTCCCGGCCTACTAAAAATAATTAATAAAATTAAATTCAAAATTAGCCTACGGAGTCTAAACGAAAGTTGTAGAACGTAGTCTCACCTACGCGTGGATATAAAGAACGTCGAAAACGGAGTTCGTATGAAGAAGATATGAATTTCCGAATTTTATTAAATAATTAATATTTAAATTTAATCTTTAATTCGGATGTATATCCGAAGGAGTCACCGATCTAATCCGAAGTACGCCCAGCGTACTGGCGTACGCCCAACATACCGCGAAGCATGACACACCTCGCACTCGAGTTCTTCGGATGACGCGTGGCATGACGATTCGGACGCGTACGCCCCGCGTACTACTGTACGCCCTGCGTACTCCGAGGCTCCAGCCTCCTATAAATATGATGCGAGGGCAGCCGGCTCATTTGCTCTTTTTCTCTCTTCTCTCTCCAGTTTTGCATTGTTTTGCGTGCCAGAAGTACCCCGAAGCCGTGGTATCATTCCCGAGTCCTGATGCAAGATCCGAAGCCCCGAGAATCCCGAAGAGCGTGATTCCCGAGCCGAAGCTCTACCCGCGAGAAGTTCGATCATCTTCTGATCAAGTGAGTGTATACTACCTTCCATAAACACGATAATAATACAAGTATGGTTTGAGTGTATTAAGTATATTTTTGTTTATATGCGTAAGTGTGTGGTTACTTTCTTCTAATGCATAATTATAAAGTATTTTATACGAAATACGTGTTATGAGTATATTTTGTGTTATATGTGTGAATGTATATTCACTCTCTTCTATCTCATGGATCTGATTTGTCTTCTATGAAATACGTGTTATGTGTGTGTGCCTCATTTGTTATGAGGAATATGTATAAACCATGCTATACAGGTTTTTAAACTATGTATAAAAATATATATCTTTATCTACTAATATGTTGGGTAGAACATGGGTAGATAGTTGGTGTGTAATAAACAGATGAGAGGCCTCATTGTTGTTTTGATTCAGTTATCTAGCGGAGTTTAGATGACGACCACAGACTTTTCTAGACAGTCCTGTGGAACGCTAGCAGGTTCGCCACCTATAGGTGTTAATGAACTTGGGTGTTCATTCGCTGTACTCCATCCCCCTCATGGTTGCCTTATTTGACTTATATTGCTGAGGAACCCCCGAAGCATGTGTTGTCGCCCCGATGAAATATTCTTAGACTAGGTCCCTTGTGTTAGTTATTTTAGGGACATAAAGTGAGAATAACGGGAATGGGTAACTGGGTTATTGTTGGTTGATGAAAATTAATTTAATTATTTATTGTGGGTTGAAAACCCTATATGCTCACCAGGCTCCCAAGCCTGACCCACTCAGTTTTATTTATATTACAGGAAGTGGCGCAAGGGCATAAGATGGATGAACCATCAAGTTGTTTTGTTTACAAGTCTGTATATGTATATATTTGTTGAATGATTTGTAATGTTATCGTTTATGCTTTATGGTCTGTATCGGAACATGACATCCTGAGTTTTGATTATATAATGAAAATACATTTCTTTTATGAAATGCTTTGGTAAACATTGTTTTATCACGTTTTGTTTATGGGAACAAATTCCGCAACTCTTTCAAATCAAAAGGATTTACTCTGAAATTATTTTAAAAGCATAAATGAAAATCGGTCTTTTCTGGCCGAGATTTTGGGGATGTCACAATGTTGGCATCAGTTTCCACAACTCTGCCGATGGCTACATGACCTTGCTCAACGTTCCTAGCAATCCTACGTACCATGATAGGTAGGGCTCGATCAACCGAGCCACCCTCGCTTATGTTGTAAAAGTTTCGATCTCCGTTGAAAGGTAAAGGCTGACCCTGCTCATCGCTCCATAGATTCAAGGTTGTTTCCCACATGGGAGTGGGACCTTGCAATACTAGACGGGGGTTGGAGTTTGGAGCTACTGGGGGTAGGTTGTTGACTTCTGGTTCGGAGTCGGATCTATCCAAAAAGCCTTCTGAACGGTGATCATCCAAAGGGATCGGGTGATCATCTTCTAACTCTTCATCGAGCCATCCTCCATTGCCTTGGTTCGGATAGTACGGATCATTGGGATGGTGGAAGGCAGCCATGCTATCTACGCGAGAATGGGGAAAGAAAAGTTAATAGACGTATTAATCTAAGTCACTTATTAGACGATCGTTATTAGTCGACCCAATACATGCATAGTTCATACCAATTACATGTACCCGAGACAAGATAGACCTTTGAATAAGTGACCCTAACTCTAAATCCACAACCAAACAAGGAACAAGAAGTAAAGCAAAGATCACAAATTCTATGTCTATAGCCTCTTAGTCACATGTAACCGTAGAGTATCCACTTAGCAACTATTGCCCAACTGGTAACGACCCTTTTAGTTCTCACATATGTAAATTTACAGAATGCAGAATACTCCTAAAGTATTCTTGTTCCTTTCTTCTTGTAGTAGTGTTGGTAAGTTTTTAGACTTGTTGCAACACCACAACCATTCTTAGGCACATGCTAGTCACTCCTAGGAAAAATGTAGTTGATCAGGCTACATCCACCCAGATTTGACTATATGTCTCTAAGTCTAATTGTGTTGTTCAACAATCTTAATACTTTTGTTCTGTTCTAGTATGATACTGACCCTTTGTATTAATGGATGTATATATATACTTAGTTAAATATTTTATTATTTAAAAGTATATATTCTTGGTCAGAGTGTTTTAATCCCGATGTGTTTATAGTTCGTATATCTTTTATGGGTTGATATACTTGATTCACTATAAACAATGCTCTGATACCAATCTGTCACATCCTAAAACCGAGAACGGCTGAATGCGTTCTGGGGTGGAGGACATCATGTACAGTATCATAACAATGCATAATAGTAAAAGCAAGCAACAACATCCATTGCATTAATATAATAATTGTAATACAAGCGTGTTCTGTACAGTTTGATAGACACCAAAAGTATAATTAAAATTAAAAAGGAGTCTTGTATGTGCTCCATCTTCTCAAAAGCTGCATTTGTACCTGTCTACTGATCAACTGAGAATACAAGTTATTTTGAAAACGAGTATCAGCATAAAGTTGGTGAGTTCATAAGTATTTAGTGTCATTGCTTATATAAAAGTGTTTACAATGATGTAATATAATAGTTATCATCAATGTTTGAAAATAGTGTGTTCTTTAGAAAATCCTATATTTTCCAGTAAAAGTAGTCTTCTACCAAGACCCGGTTATTTGTATGTTTGATCCTTTTGAAAGCGTAAAAGTTTTCCCATTGAAACTATAAATATGTAAATATAGTTTTAGACTTCATTCATGTAAAGTAAATGGGAAAATAATATTTTACTCACGTAGTGTCACTACCGGCTGAGTGAAATAAAAATGCAGACTCCAGGTAGTATTAAAAGCACAATACACCTCGGGGAGTCTGTTTTTCCTTGAATTCTTAATGTGTTAATTAAACGTCTGAATGTGAACTCGTATGTAACCATGCTGATTGACGATCGAATAACTGATGACTCTACAGGTCACATGAAGTATGGTGACATTTTGTCACCCCTGGGCCTAGTCGGCTCGGACTGTAGCTAGCAGTCGAGATGTGGGAGTATTTGTCCCGTATAGATCTATACACATAATACCCAATCTCCCTCCAAGAGACTCTGGTTACACAGTGATGGCACAGTGAAGTGTCGTATCAAGGAATAGTATGTCACATTCTGTTTTAGTATACTCTCTTGTATCATAGTATCATGTACTTTTTGGTCTCGTGTATTGAGTGTTCTCTTGTATAGTATATGGTATTCTCTTTGTATAGTATTGTAACATGTATAGACTCATAACAGTACTAACTATAGTGAGTGTCATGGTAATAGTAGTAATGAGTGGTAAACCTTAACTATACCTATTATACTTAAATAGAGGTGTTAGATGCACGCCTTTGATACACAAAGGTATTGAACTGAAGTGAAGACTTTTATATCTAACACAATATATATGATATATAACTAAGAATTCAACGACATTCGGACAGATAACAAGATACCCTAAGTCCACAATCAAACAAGAACAGGAAGTAAGGTGAGCTATCAGTCTTAAATCCTTCAAGTCTTACTTATATAAACATATTGAAGTAGATAAAGTTTGGGAACAAAAGAAGTTTAAAAAGAGTTTGGAAATAGTTTTATAACAATTTAACACGAAAAATGAGTTTGAGGAACATTTAAAGCCGTTTTGTTTGCAAAGCAGTTAAAAGTTTAGAAAATCCTTTTTGGTTGCAAGTTATAAATCATATGTGATTGAATCTATAACTAGTTGGATTCAACTTGTATTCCCCCCCCCCCCCCCCATAAAAGCATTTAAAAACATTTAAAAGGTCAATTAAGGGGTATGAACTCACCTGCAGTGAGTGGAGTGGATGGAAGTGCCAGGTAGGATGCTAGGTGCCAAGTGAGGACTTGGGCACACACACGGATCCTATGTAACATGTAGTGATACATAAATGTATCTAATTAGTTATTTAATCACTAATTAAGTAATTAAAGACACTCTAATGCATGAAAACACTTTGCTTCAAGTGCTAGGAGTGCTAAGGGTTGCATCCAAGGAGTGTATGGCCTCACTATGGAGTTTACACTTCAAATGGTAGTCCTTAGGGGTGTTTACGGTTTTTGAACCATTTCCCCCATGATTTTACAGTCGTAAACTCATGGGAATGGTGTGTTTGAGTGCTTCAAGGTCTCATGTTTCACAAAAGAAGGTCCTAGGGTTGACTCAAAGGCTTAGGAAGTGGTTAGGGCTCAAAATGGTATGCTTTTTGGAGTTTACGGTCCTTGAACCATTTTTGGGAGTTTACTACCGTAAACCCATGATTTTACTGCCGTAAACTCATGGTCACTCCATCCATTTCATGTTTTGTGGTTCTTAGATCATTCATGCAATTTCGTAGTTCATTAGCTAAGCATTTGAAGTAGTTTGGGGCATCTAAACCCCTTTTAGGTGTTTACGGTTTTGGGAGATGCCCAAACCGTAAACCCATGTTCTTGGGGTAAAATCAATGGATTTGCAAGAACACTAAGAAGATAACTAGCTAGGAAGAGTATACTTACTTATAGGGAGCTTGCAAGAGTGTTTTAGGACCTAAAACACTAGTGTGTTATTGGTGTTTTGAAGATGCTTGAAGATCTAATTAAAAATCAAAATCCATGGATGAAATGTTGTATAAACACTAGATTTAGTGTTGTATGAACAAATTTAGGCAAGAAAACTTACATTTTTGGTGGATTTGGAAGGATGAACTTATGATAGTTGAGAGAAAAGTTGGGTGTTCTTGAGTGGGAAGTGTAAAAATGAGGACAAGAGTGTAAACTCATGTTATATGCATGAGTCTTGGGAGAAAGGGTGTTTACGGCCCAAAAACCCCTTGTTTGGCCGTCAACACCTAGCTAAGGTGTTGAATTGTTTTGCTCGTTACACCTCACTAATAACGACACTTTCTTTTATTTAATCGCTCGACGAAAAATAAAATAAAACACCGAACGGGTTGTCACAGTATGGTTCTTTCTTTTCGCAATGTGTTCTTGTACATCTCTAGCAATGTGTCTTGCGAATCCCTATGACATGTATCCTTATAGTTTTATGGCTCATTTAATGCAAAGATCTTCAATAGACTATGTTTGAATAAAATATTGCATGAATGTAAATTTTTAACTCCATTTCACTATGCTATTTTACTATCTAATTTCAATAGTATTTTTTATAAAATGGATACCAGTATAATGAGCACAACACATTTCAAAAAATAGATTGTCCATGCATGTTTGATAAATTTTTCCATAATTGTGTGCTCAACTATAATATAATATCATAATATTATTTATTTACAAGAATCACAACAATGAAATTAAATTTATACAAAAATGAGGGTTTGTGTTAGTGCTGCTTATATCCAAAGGTTTAGTGTGTCATAATCTCCTTATGCAAAAATAAGTTGCATAGATTTATTAATGACGGTTTTATACTGGTTTGCAACAAACCAACGCCCAATTTTTTAATACTTTAGATAGTAATATGTCATTGTATCATAAATTTTATATCTTTATATTGTCTTATATCGCTAATTTTACAGGTTATTTTCCCACGCGAATCAGCTATCGTTGGATGAACAAGTGGCAAGTGGATGTGGGTTCTAAAATCGGAGACTCTTAACAGCTTTTTCAAGCTCATAAATGTCCCAGGTAGTTGTCAATATGTTTAACTATACACTCTACTTGGGTAAAATACAAAAAAGTATTATGTACTTTCATCATGTTATCGATTAGGCACTAAACTATTATTAGTATAATAATAAAGATTTTTATTGCATTTGGCGCAACTACTGGAATGTGGCAAATCATGGAACATCAATTTACTTCCATCGATATAGAACTTATTTAAAAAAAATTATAAACGGATGATTACATTGTTATATTTCTTATATGTTGTTTTATGCAACTTACTTTACTTTGGTTCAAAGTAACTCTGGTATGAATACATGTAGCATTTATTTTACCTTTTTTTCACATCACTGGCTATCAATACGGTGCTCTGTCATAAAGCCAGTTCATATCAAAAAAGATTATTTTACCTTTTTTTCACATCACTGGCTATCAATACGGTGCTCTGTCATAAAGCCAGTTCATATCAAAAAAGAAAGAATTGATCAGTTTAATAGATTCAAATGCGTTATTAATACATCTCAGATGGTTGAGCTCGTTTTTGTTAACCTGCTAACATATTTTTGTCTAATTTACTGAAGTTAGTTAATTTTTAACATAATATATATGATTGAAAAGTTATGCAACATATCACAAAAGCTTATAAAAGCTTATTTCATTCATGAAGTTCAAACAAAACCCAAAACAATAGATTCAACATTAACTTTTAAATAATGTCTTTAATGTCATTAAGTGGTGACTCTCTATTAATGTTATTAATGCTTGTTATAGTTTATTTACATATAATAGAAACTTACTTTCAGTTGCTTAGTCATAATAGCAACCTACTTAGATTTTTTAATTGATAATAGACATATATTTTTTTCATATGAAACAATGTACTTACATTTACCATATTGATTAGTCAATCCCACTTTATAAAATCCACCTGATTATAATATTGAACCTCAAATTTTTAGAATGCCCAAATTACCCTTCATGGTCTGTGCTTAGCACGACCACAAATATATATCATCAATTAAATACTACACATAATTTGTGGGAATTGTATGAAACCATACAACATTTTTAGTTTTTTGTAAGAATGAAAAGGTTTTATCATATTTTCGTTAGTGTATGTTTTTTTATTCTCCAATGTAAAAAATGACGACAGTTTTTAGTCGTAAATAAAATATATTTAATGTAATATAACATGAAATGCGTGGAACCATAACATTAGATATTTACTAAAACAAGACAAAAGGTATAAAACAATTAATATAATTATATATCATCTTACATGAGAAGTTAAGAAGCATAGATTGTTAACAAACTTCTACATGTTAAGTGTTCATAGCATTTTACCAAATTTTTATATAATTTTATTATATTTGATGAATTGTCAGGAACATTAGCATGTTATAGCAACTTATCACAACCTTTTAAACATGTTCCCAAATTATATATCCTTAGATCGTATATGCACTTTCATAGTAAACAAATATTATTTCCAACACTATTGTTGAATGCAAAAGTATTGTGAAAGAAAATAATTGATGTTTTATTACTATTACCGTTGGTTTTATAGCAACCTTAAATATTATAGTATCTCTAGATATAAAAAGTTAAATCTTGTCTTTAAACGTAATATATATATATATATATATATATATATATATATATATATATATATATATATATATATATATATATATATACATACTATGTGTAAAACCCATGTATTACACGGGTTGATTAAAGAAAATAAAATATTAAAATGTTAATAATAAATATTTTTTAAAATAAACTTTTGAAATAAGGAATGAAAAACATACTAATTGCAATTTAGTATCATATTTATTACATTTGATACTCTACATATATAATTATAAGTATTATGTGGCTTTTTAATTTTAAAAATTGAAAAAAACTATAAATTCACATGTGGATATTATTTATTTAAAAAATATCACAAAATGACCAGTGTCAAACTCATTAGAGATTAACATGTGGCAAAATTATCTTCATTTATCATAGTGTGTGTGTGTGTGTGTGTATATATATATATATATATATATATATATATATATATATATACATCGTACGTAATAAGTGAAAATAATTTTGCAACTTGTCATTTTCTCATTCATTTTGACAAATGTTATTTTCTAGAATTTTTAAAATTGTTATTAACACTTGTCATTTTTTGGGATTTCAATTTTCTTAAAATTAATTTACAAAAAATTTTAATGGGTTATATATATATATATATATATATATATATATATATATATATATATATATATATATATATATATATAGGTAAGGTTGTCATTCTATTAATTTCATAATAAAATCTCATAAATGCTCTAAAAGATTACATCTTGTGATGTAAAAACATTATTTTATAAAATATTTAATGTTTATATATATTCATATTAAATTTTTGTAATAAACCCGTGTAATAGACAGGTCTCACACCTTGTGTGTGTGTGTGTATATATATATAATGTTAAATGTTGTCATCAATTATGTCTCTCTCTATGTATCTCTCTCTTTCTCTCTCTCTCTCTCTCTCTCTCTATATATATATATATATATATATATATATATATATATATATATATATATATATATATATATATATATATGGCTAGTGTCACACCCTAAAACCAGAACGGTGGAAACGTTCTGGGGTGGAGGACACCATGTCAAGTATCAGAACATATGCAGTGTTGTAATCAAAGTACAACAAGCATTGCATTAATAATAATAATTTTTCATAAGTTACATTTAGAAACAACAACAAGGTAAATACAGAAAATAACTTATAATGCATCTGGGTACTAGGTTGTCTTCACAAAAGCTCCCAGAGTGTACCTATCTAATGATGACCTGAGAATACAAGTTATTTTGAAAGCGAGTATCAGCATTTTTAAATGCTGGTGAGTTTATAAGTATTTAATGACATTGGTATAAATACATTTTTACTTCAAAAATAATCTCACATAATGATGGTGATTTGAGTTTACCGAGTATTAGAATCATTTCCAGAAAATTCTATATTTTCTAATTAAAAGTAGTCTTCTACCAAGACCCAATTCTTTTATGTTTAAACCAAGGAGTATCTCTATTTAAAGCAGTCTTCTACCAAGACCCATCTGTTTTATGTTTACGAAATATTTCCCTTTAAAGGTACTATCATTATCAAAATATGATTTATAATTTAAAGAATATGTGAGAAGATCATAATAGCAAGTAACAAGGAAAATAACACATAGACTCCAGGTGGTATTGAATGAACAACAAGCCTCGGAGAGTCTAAAAGGATGAAATACAGACTCCATGAAGTATTAAATGAATAATACGCCTCAGAGAGTCTAAAAGGATGAATTACAGACTTCAGACGGTATCGGATGAACAGTGCGTCTAGCAAAGTCTAAAAGAAAGAAGTACAGACTCCAAACAGTATCAAATGAGCAATACATCTGGCAAAGTCTAAAAGAAAGAAGTACAGACTCCAGACAGTATTAAATGAGCAATACTTCTTGCAAAGTCTAAAAGAATCTTTAATCCTATGTAGGTGTATTTAAAGATTTAGAACGTGGCCTAGAGTATAACTAGGAAGATATATATATATATATATATATATATATATATATATATATATATATATATATATATAATGATAAATTTATATATAGAAAGTACCATGATGACACTTATTACCTTAAAGCCATGAATTATAAGGTAATTTTAAGATACTTGTAACCATGCTGATTGACAATCGATTACTTGACGACCCGCTGGCGTCGAAATGAATGTGACATTTGTCACCCCTTGGCTTGGTCGGTCGGGACTGTAGCTAGAAGTCAGGATGTGGGAGTGTCTGTCCCATATTGTGACAACCCGAAATTTCCATCCTGTACAAACAATATCAAATCAATAGAAGTTAGAACAGTTGCAGTAATTTTTTAGACTTTTGGTATAAGTTTGAGTATTTCAAGATTTTACACTTAATGAGATATCGGGAGAGAGGGTGCACTATGGTATCGTGCAACTCTGTTATTCCAGAACTCTATGATATTAGAGTTCACTGTCAGAATAAAAATATTTTCTGCCAAAAATCCCAGGAGTATATATATGATTCAGAGCCATAATTATTCATTTGTTACATTTCCAACTAGAGAAAAGTGGAATTCTCTCTCACGGATCTTCAGACTTTCGTCCCAAAACATGAGTACCTCTATCTAAGTGTGTTATAAGGTTTGTTATGTGTCTAATACACTAGAAATCATAACAAAACAACTAGATTAAAGAGTTTACAGCCCAAGAACATCTTGGACCATACACCCTTGTTTAAGGGGCAAAGAGTGTCCTAGTCCCTTCCTCTTGCAATGAAACTAGCTTAGGCTCGTTTCCTAATGTATTTAGGACTAGAAAACACCCCAAGAACACCAAGAGTAAGGTGTTCATGGCCCAAGAAGTTCTTGAACCGTGAACTCCAAAAAATAGGGCCAAAGTGTTCTTTAAACTCTCCTTAAGCTTTGGACACTAGCCTAGATTCATTCCTAGTTAAGTTAGGGGCTTGAAAACACCAAAAACAACCTTTCCATGAGAGATTACGACAATAATCTCTAAGGGAAGTGGTCCCAGGGCCGTAAAATCCCCAAAGGAGTTAAATGGTGCCCCAATCTCTTCCAAAGACCTTGCCATTAAGTAGAAATGCTTCTTAGGGTCTTGTATAACCTCAAAACATCAAGTGGTCAAGTAAGTAGGAGCTTACGGCCATAACCCCATGATTTTAAGACCATAAACTCCTTTGTTGATGACCTTAGGGACGTGAACTCCATTATGGAGTTTTCCTTGAACCCTACACCCACTAGCCTTTCCCTACAACACTTAGATGCAATCCTTGAGGCTTAAAACATTTGTTAAAGGTGTTTAACATGTCCTAGGGTGTCTACACTTTGTTTATTAGTTGTTTAACGACTAATTTGATACATATATGTGATATTATATGTTAACTAGGATCATAGAGTGTGTTCAAGACTTCACTTGACACCTAGCAATCCTACATCTTCAGTTCATCCGTACCACTCACTACAGGTGAGTTCATACCCCTTAGTCAATGTTTAAATGTTTTTAAATCTTTTTACGGGGGGGGGGGGGGGGGTGGGGGGGGTGGGGGGGGATACAATTGTAGGTTTTTTTTCAAACTCATTAGCTGTTTTACCTTGTAGGTTTCATTTCAAACTGTTCATTTTACATTGTAGGTTTTATTTCAAACTCATTTACAATTGTGTTTCAAACAAATGTTTTTTTATTCTTAAACTGATTTATCAAACAAATACTTGAAACCCGTTTTATAGGCTGACATCATGTCGAACTTTTCTTAGATAATAATCATGTTCAAAGGTGTTACAAATCTTATTTTATGCTTTTTTATTGTCAATTGCATGCCTATATATGTATAGTTATATAAGAAATGTTTAAAGGACTTAGGAAAGTTATCCGCCTTCTTTCCTTTTCGCCGTTGAGATGTGGTCCGGTGGGGCATCGGGTATCTGCCCGAAGGTCGTTTAAATATTAGTTATATATCATGTGTACATATATAGTCATAAAGGTTCTTCAGTCCATTCAATACCCTTGGGTAGCAAGGGTATACTTCCATGTTCATACGTACCAGTACTTCACTAGTAAGTTACCATAGGGGTAGCATAGGAGGATACTAATACTATTGCTAGAACAATGAAACATACCATGAGTCAATTCATTCATGAGTCAGTTCGAGTAGTATTCACAGTACATTACTATACATGCTAGATAGAGAGAGAACACACATTACATCTAGTACACACAATACATTACTATACATGCTAGATAGAGAGAAGACACGTTACAGCTAGCACACGCAGAACATTACAGTATATTACTATACTATTACATAGATATGTTTACATGATTACGCTTACATGAGTACGTTTACATAGATACGTTTACATGAGTGCATTTACATATACGATAATAGGATAGACATCACTAGGTGCTATAGCATGGAACGATTTCAGGATCTAACTATACCAATGAATCACAACGCATTGTGATAGTTATATTGGGTATACATGATCATAGTAATGTGGATGTTCACGGCTTGCAAATATGCAGGGGTCGTGTATGGGTCCCAAAATCCCTTTGACAGGGGAGCGTCTAGCCTGGGATCTAGCCATCACATTATGCCTTATCCCTCAAATAAGGCAATATTAGTACAGAAGTAGTCACTTATTACAAATACTACAGTACTTACAAGATTACAATAGACTTAAGGTAGTTAGTACGGTTGTAGTTATTTGATACTACACCATAGCACTATTTCATTTTCCCATTACTTTCACTTCGTGAACATTCACACGATTCACGGTAATGTAGAAACTATATTTTTGGTTAATGATAGTCATATTTGGGAAAATACACACTCTTACAAGAGACACACACATAGATACTAGATGCCTTGGTAGAAGGATACTTTTAGTAGGAAACATATGGTTTTCTAGGATGTTCAAAACGTTTTCATACTTACATTTCAAATACATACAAATACTTAAATTTACATACATACAAATACTTACATACAAATTAAGACACTAAAATACTTATGATCTCACCAGCTTTTAAGCTGATACTCTCTTTCAAAATAACTTGTACCCTCAGGTCAACGATAGACAGGTACAAATGCAAGGTTTAGAGAAGATGGAGCTCGATCAAGACTCATCTTTCATTTTGTTTTATACTTTAGTGTCTATTATAATTTGACAGAACACACTTGTATTAAAATTATATTATTAATGCAATGGATGATGTTGTTGCTAGTTTACTACTTTTCATTGTTTGTGATACTATACATGACGTCCTCCACCCCAGAACATTTCTGCCGTTCCTGGTTTTGGGGTGTGACAGATTGGTATCAGAGCATTGTTTATAGTGAATTGAGTATATCAACCCATAAAAGATATATAGACTATAAATACAATGGGATTAAAATACTCTGACCAAGTGTTTATACTTTAAATAATAAAGTATTTAATTTAGTATACGTGCCTGCATTCATACTAAAATCAGTGTCACCAGGACAATACAAAAGAATTATGATTGTTGGGCAACACAGGTGCAAAGCTACCCCAGGCAGCTCCCTTTCCAATTCCTAACCCTCGTCCGGCTTTTCATGGCCCGACGTCTTAGTGGGTAGAATGCTTGGAAACATGGAGCCAAGGACAAGATCAACCCATGCCATTTAAAGGTGACCGAAGCTTTTATGACCTGAGCAATGGGGGCTCAGCAGACAGAATCTCGCCAATCTTGGTCCGCAGAGTGGCCCGAAATGAGATTCAAGGCAGGACAGCCCTACATCAGATCATAGAAGTTGTCGCCGATGCGAGAATGCATACCCTACGCACCATTCGTCTAGAAGATGCTCGTGAGAGATCTGAGAGAAACCATGAAACCTTGCTGCAAGTACTGGTTGAATCACAAGCCGAGGTCATAGAACTCCGCGTACGCCAGAGGGTGTACGAAGGACACCTGCTTGATATGGAACGCCAACTGGCTGAACTGAGAGTTCACCAGAGGGATGACCGTCGCTAGTAGTAGATGCTTTACTTTATTTTCCTTATTGAAAGGAATCGTTTTTCTATCTATGCCCGATGTGGCATTTTCTATGAAACTATTTTGTACTGTAAGTACTTTTGGTTAGGTCTTTATGCTGTCAAGAACTATCTTCTCCGGATATGATGTAAGACCTTTTACAAGGTCATTTTCCCGAACTTTTACGTCTTGAATATCAATGATATTGACAGTCGGCTAACTTCTGTGTTACTCTTTATTCAAGTACTCTTATCAAACTTTCATTGGAGTCTATCTGAAATATGCTTTAGTCAAGTCATTGGACTATAGCAAGTTAGCTCCGGAGACATTTCCATGTCTCTTTTAGTGGTTGGATCATGTTATTCACCAACCAATGATACCTCGAATTGAACGACAAACGTCTTGAGACCATTCTACGAACTCACTTCCACTCATTACTAAGACTTCATCATAGGGATGTTGGTCAAACCTTCGCGAACATACTTCCAATCCGTACTAGGACTGCATCATAGGGATGTAGGTCAAACTTTCAAGAACATAGTCTTACTCTTTACTTGAACAATCGAAGTACATCTAGGGTCAACAAGAATCGCTCACAAAATCCTTATCTTTCGTGATAATAGAATCATGTCATCATCCAGAAACAATCAGCCGAGCAACGACACCCCTATCCTCCATATCGATGCCGCTACAGTACAAGCTGCAGCAGCTGCTGCTGTGACAACTTTCCTTACACACATCAACTCAGGCAACACAAGAAAGACTGAAAAAGGAGTCGAGAGTTCCGATGGTAGTACCAAACCGGGAAACCAACAAATGGCACCAGTCATAGACTTGCGAAGTAAGACCGAAAGGAAGAGACGATATCGTCAAGCCCAAAAGGAGCGCAAGAGATCCCAAAGACTTGCCATGCCACAACAACAAGCGGCAACTCCTGCAGAACACTTTAGGAGGCAATTTCCAAAATGGAGTAATGAGGAAGGCACTTGTGTCCACATAACCCTGGCTAAACACCTCACTCCCACCACCAATTCTAGTGCTAGCCAGTCATGCCACCAATGCGGTGAGATAGGGAACTTCAAGAAGGATTGTCCTATAACAAAGAACTCCGGTGCAGACGGCAGAATTCTAAGGATCACTGCCGTAGGGGAAACTACTCCAAACCCACGTAAAAGTAATTAAGGCGTTTCATTGTAGCAGACTTATAAACCATTTTAATTTAGTGCGACTCAAGTGTTACCTTTTGAGGGACCCTGTCAGTTAAGGGACCCCTGTGCTACGTATACTTGTCTTTTGTAGTATACCTATTGGCAGCAATAGTCTTATAGTAAGTATGAGGTACTGTAACTCGGTTGATGGTTGCACGGTTGTGTTTTGTTTCTAACGCCTTATGTTCAAATCTAATGTCTTTAAGTTTCCTTATGATTCTGACATTACCATACGACTAGATTCAATTTGATCCGCACAAAACCAGCTTCATGCGTACATCTCTTTCTCAGTAAACGTCATGTTAGCGAAGCCGTCATTTCAGAACTCGGAAGTACTCATACATAGAGTACCTCATGTCTCTTGTCCTTTCTGAAGAAAACTCAACAAACATCCCCGAAGTACCACTCGTACAGTATGTCAAGTTCAATCCTAAGATCCATACGGTTGATCTGTCGCTGAAGAATGTATACATAGGGGTGATAAATAATCAAGGTTCTACAGGTTTAGAATTGATAATTCCACTTTCACTTCTTTATCCTTGATGGGATGTGAGCTTAAAGAGGAATCAGTTATTCGACTATCTTTTCAATCTGAATTATATACGACTCGTATACACGAGATTGTGATCGTTGAACCAAGTATGAAGTCTAATATGAACTTAAGGATGGAGAACTGCCCAAGACTACGAGTAATCGCATTGACATATGAACAAACTTAGAACCCAGTACGACTTCTGTAAACTGGTCGCCCTACAGTCTAAACACCTATGGAGATACAAGAACAGTTCGAACAACGTAGCGAACTCCACATAAATAGAATTGGAAGACTAGGCTTCTCACTCTGGAGAGCTCCGGTCTTATCCTTCCAGGAGTAGACAGATTGTATCACATGTACCTCGACGATTGGGGACTCCATTAAGATTTTCATTAGAAATCGTTACCTCTACCTCGCATAGATGAATTGGTTGAGCAAATGCAAGGAACGAGTTACCTTTCAGAGATGGACCGAGATCCGAATATCCACAGTTTCGAGTGTTAGGGAAGGATGTCCTGAAGACTACCCTCCGAACTCGATGCGGATGCTTCGATTCCGTAGTGATACCCCTCGGATAGGACCAATACGCCCATAATATTCATGAGCTTAATGAGTAGGGTACGCCATTCTTACATAGATTAGTTCGTCATTCCCCTTGTAATGACTTACTCATCTACCCTCGTAGTAAGAAGGAACCCGTGGAAACATTACCCTCGAAGATACTTTTCGCGAAGTTCTCTAAACACGAGTTTTGGAATTGAAGAGTCAGATTCCTAAGGCACACTATTAGTGATGTGGGAATTTTGGAGTACTCTTTCAATTTATCAAAACCGTTGAGAATTTGTCGACACCAGAGACGCCGACAGAAATTCGCCAAATTCTAGGTCCTACAGACCTACTATCGTAGTCCATTCAGAACTCCTCACTAATTACAGAAACCCTTACAAATTTTACCCGACAGAGGGTGGCCCTCGATTGGGAAGATAGGCAAGAAAAAGAAACCTTGGAATTCCAAGTGAGAGACAAAATTCTTTAGGAAGTCTCACTCTGGGAATGGCTTAATATGCTTCGTAAAGCGTGGAAAGCTAAATCCAAGATAGTTAGGACCTCTAAGATTCTTACCAGAATCGCACCTGTATCTCACAAACTAGACCTACTCCACGAACTCAGTAACATACATTTTACCCTTTGCGTCTCGATCTTGAAACCGTACCTTTCCGTTAGGTCTCGTAAGTCCACTCGACGAGTTCGAAATTCACGAGATCCTCGCCTTCGTATAAGAACCGTAGTGACCCTCGACCGAGAGGTCAAGCGGATGAAGCAGCGCCGTCTCCCTTTAGTGAAGGTTCGTTGGGATACCATCCGAGGACCCGAATTCACTTATGGGCGCGAGAACCAATTGATTAGGAAGTTTCCAGCTCATGACTTGATCATTCATACCTACTTCCTTACCTAAATTCTAATTTCGGGACGAAATTCCCTTTAACAGGGGGATGATGTGACAATCCAAAATTTCCATCCTGTACAAACAATATCAAGTCAATAGAAGTTAGAACAGTTGCAGTAAATTTTCAGACTTTTGGTATAAGTTTGAGTATTTCAAGATTTTACACTTAATAAGATATCAGGAGAGAGGGTGCACTAGGGTATCGTGCAACTCTGTTATTCCAGAACTCTATGATATTAGAGTTCATTGTCGGAATAAAAAAATTTTCTGCCAAAAACCCCAGGAGTCTATATATGATTCTGAGCCATAATTATTCATTTGTTACATTTCCAACTAGAGAAAAGTCGAATTCTCTCTCACGGATCATCGGACTTTCGTCCCAAAACGTGAGTACTTCTATCTAAGTGTGTTATAAGGCTTGTTATGTGTCTAATACACTAGAAATCATAAGAAAACAACTAGATTAAAGAGTTTACGGCCCAAGAACATCTTGGACCGTAAACCCTTCTTTAAGGGGCAAAGAGTGCCCTAGTCCCTTCCTCTTGCAATGAAACTAGCTTAGGCTCGTATCCTAATGTATTTAGGATTAGAAAACACCCCAAGAACACCAAGAGTAAGGTGTTCACGGCCCAAGAAGTTCTTGGACCGTGAACTCCAAACAATAGGGCCAAAGTGTGCTTTAAACTCTCCTTAAGCCTTGGACACTAGCCTAGATTCATTCGTAGTTAAGTTAGGGGCTTGAAAACACCAAAAACAACCTTTCCATGAGAGATTACGGCCGTAATCTCTAAGGGAAGTGGTCCCAGGGCTGTAAACTCCCCAAAGGAGTTAAATGGTGCCCTAATCTCTTCCAAAGACCTTGCCATTAAGTAGAAATGCTTCTTAGGGTCTTGTATAGCCTCAAAACATCAAGTGGTCAAGTAAGTAGGAGCTTACGGCCGTAAACCCATGAGTTTACGACCGTAAACTCCTTTGTTGATGACCTTAGGGCCGTGAACTCCATTATGGAGTTTTCCTTGAACCCTACACCCACTAGCCTTTCTCTACAGCACTTAGATGCAATTCTTGAGGCTTAAAACACTTGTTAAAGGTGTTTAACATGTCCTAGGGTGGCTACACTTTGTTTATTAGTTGTTTAAAGACTAATTTGATACATATATGTGATATTATATGTTAACTATGATCATAGAGTATGTTCAAGACTTCACTTGACACCTAGCAATCCTACATCTTCAGTTCATCCGTACCACTCACTACAGGTGAGTTCATACCCCTTAATCAATGTTTTAAATGTTTTTAAATGTTTTATGTGATGGGTTTTAGCCATATGAACATCCCTATGTGCACATGCAACCCTAATGCTTAGATCTAGGTTTCTCTAATTGAACACACATTGAATCCAAGACTTCTAATGGCTAATAGACTATAATAACAATATGAAATCAGAGATTAGAAGTTTACCTTGAATCACTTGCTTAATCTTCTTGTCCTTGAGGCTTTAGAGTCACAATTGTCACTCCTCTAATGGCTTACAAACACCAACTAGCAAGAAGATGATTTAGGAGAGAGGAGAGGGAATAGAAATCGGCCAAGGTTTCTTTCTAAAGCGCAAGTGTTGATTTGCTTAACCCATGGGGTCTATTTATACTAGTAAGGCTCCTAGGGTTTCACCCTTAAACCCTAATGGGATAACTTAGGCCCTAAGCAATCCAAATCCTTTCCATGATAAGCCTTGGACGATTTTATGGCTATCGTAAGCCCTAGAAATCATCCACCCTTTATCCTTAAAGGATATATAGCCCAAAGT
This sequence comes from Lactuca sativa, assembly GCF_002870075.4. NCBI lineage: Eukaryota > Viridiplantae > Streptophyta > Magnoliopsida > Asterales > Asteraceae > Lactuca > Lactuca sativa. The sequence continues at coordinate 116,764,650 of NC_056631.2, forward strand.
GCAACTATCAAACAACTGACAGTTTATACCCTTTATTTAATTAATCTCTTTAAGTCACCAAATTAATTCCTAATTAATTTATGACTTATATTAATCAAATAACAATATTATTATTCCTTAATAATATTCCTTCTCTCATTATAAATCATCCTGTCAAGTTGCTATGGTGAAGGCAACCCAAAAAGACCATGCTCAACCGGGTCAAATACTTGCCTAATATAGTTGTAGCCTTAGACACTATTCCAACATTATGGGGGGATACAAGTAGAATCATGCTAGTTATTATATCAATCACATGTGATTAATAAGCAGCATTCAAATGATTTACTAATCATTAGCTGTTTTACCAAACAGTTTTCTTCACATGATTTTCATAAACATTTTATATGTTTAAAACTCCTTATTAAACTGTTCATTTTACACTGTAGGTTTCATTTCAAACTCATTTACAATTGTGTTTCAAACAAATGTTTCTTTATACTTAAACTGTTTTATCAAACAAATACTTCAAACCCGTTTTATAGGCTGACATCATGTCAACCTTTTCTTAGATAATAATCATGTTCAAAGGTGTTACAAATCTTATTTTATGCTTTTATATTGTCAATTTCATGCCTATATATGTATAGTTATATAAGAAATGTTAAAGGACTTAGGAAAGCTATCTGCCTTATTTCCTTTTCACCATTGAGATGTGGTCTGGTGGGGTATCGGGTATCCGTCCGAAGGTCGTTTAAATATTAGTTATATATCATGTGTACATATATAGTCATAAAGGTTCTTCCAGTCCATTCAATACCCTTGGGCATCAAGGGTATACTTCCATGTTCATATGTACCAGTACTTTACTAGTAAGTTACCATAGGGGTAGCACAGGAGGATACTAATACTATTACTAGAACAATGAAACATACAATGAGTGAGTTCATTCATGAGTCAGTTCGAGTAGTACTCACAATACATTACTATACATGCTAGATAGAGAGAGAACACACATTACATCTAGTGCACACAGTACATTACTATACATGCTAGATAGAGAGAGAACACACGTTACAGCTAGCACACGCAGAACATTACAGTACATTACTATACTATTACATAGATATGTTTACATGATTACGCTTACATGAGTACGTTAACATAGATACGTTTACATGAGTGCGTTTAGATATACGATAATAGGACAGACATCACTAGGTGCTATAGCATGGAACGATTTCAGGATCTAACTATACCAATGAATCACAACGCATTGTGATAGTTATATTGGGTATACATGATCATAGTAATGTGGATGTTCACGGCTTGCAAATATGCAGGGGTCGTGTATGGGTCCCAAAATCCCTTTGACAGGGGAGCGTCTAGCCTGGGATATTATGCCTTATCCCTCAAATAAGGCAATATTAGTACAGAAGTAGTCACTTATTACAAATACTACAGTACTTACAAGATTACAATAGACTTAAGGTAGTTAGTACGGTTGTAGTTATATGATACTACACCATAGTACTATTTCATTTTCCCATTACATTCACTTCGTGAACATTCACACGATGCACGGAAATGTAGAAACTATATTTTTGGTTAATGATAGTTAGATTTGGGAAAATACACACTCTTACAAGAGACACACACATAGATACTAGATGCCTTGGTAGAAGGATACTTTTAGTAGGAAACATATGGTTTTCTAGGATGTTCAAAACGTTTTCATACTTACATTTCAAATACATACAAATACTTACATTTCACATACATACAAATACTTACATACAAATTAAGACACTAAAATACTTATGATCTCACCAGCGTTAAAGTTGATACTCTCTTTCAAAATAACTTGTACCCTCAGGTCAACGATAGACAGGTACAATTGCAAGGTTTAGAGAAGATGGAGCTCGATCAAGAGTCATCTTTCATTTTGTTTAATACTTTAGTGCCTATTATAATTTGACAGAACACACTTGTATTAAAATTATATTATTAATGCAATGGATGATGTTGTTGCTTGTTTACTACTTTTCATTGTTGTGATACTGTACATGACGTCCTCCGCCCAGAACATTTCCGCCGTTCCTGGTTTTGGGGTGTGACAGATATAGATCTATACACACAATGCACGCTCTCCTTCCAGGAGACTCTGGTTACCAACTTGACAACGGTGGAATCCGTGTCATGAGGATGTATATCTTGGTTCGAATTCTATAACCTTTCTCTTTATTAAAATTATAAGTGTTTAGAGTATATTTATAACTAAGTTCTCTTTCATGAATGTTATGGTTGGTTTCTAACCTATACCTATTATAGTTTACTTGAGAAGTTATCTAGATGCCTTTGCTACCTAAAGGATGATGATCCGGCTAATGGAACCTTTATGACTACATATGTATACATGATATATAACTACTATTTAAACGACCTTCGGATGGATAACCGATACCCGAAAGCCACATCCAAACAAGGAAAAGGAATTAAAGCGAGTTAGCCTTCCTAAGTCCTTTAAACATTACTTATATAACTATACATATACAGGCATGCATTTAACAATACAAGAGTATAATTTTTTTTGGAAAAACCTTGGGAAAAACTTATAAATAAGAATTCATGACTTGATGTCGATTTATAAAACAAGCTTTGAAAACCTTTAGCTGGATAAAACAGTTTAACATGCAGAAATCTATTTGCTATATAGTTATTAATCACATATGATTGATATAATAACTCTATAGTTCAACTTGTATTCCCCCCCCCCCCCCCTGTAAACATTTAAAGTCATTTAAAAGGTTGATTCTGGGGTATGAACTCACCTGACGTGGGTGACTCGGATGAACGGGCGGTATAGGATGCTAACTGTCAAGTGAGGACTTGAACACACACACGAATCCTATTTAACATGCAATGATACATTTAAGTATCAAATTAGTTATTTAACAACTAATTATGCAAGTAAGGACACCCTAAAGCATGAAAACACTTTGCTAGAAGTGCTAGGAGTATCAAGGGTTGCATATAAAGAGAGTATGGCCTCACATTGGAGTTTACTCCTCAAATGGTGGCCCTTAGGGGTGTTTATGGTTTCTAGACCACTTCCCCCATTAGTTTACGGTCGTAAACTCATGGAAGTGTTTCCATTGGGTGTTCAAAGGTCCTAAACCACTCAAGGAGTTATGCTAGACTCGAATCAAGGGCTTTGGAAGTGACTAGGGCTCAAAATGACCCTTCTTTTGGAGTTTGCGGTCCTTGGACCACTCCTTGGGAGTTTACGGTCGTAAACACATGGGTTTACGGCCGTGAACTCATGTTCTCCCTTTTCCTTTGTGTTTTGGTGGTTCTATCTTATGCATGCAAGGCTCTAGTCACTCATACAAGCCATAGAAGGTGTTAAGGTCACTTAAACACCATTGGAAGGTGTTTACGGTTTTGGGAGATCTTCCCAAACCGTAAACACATGTTTTCTTGGGGATCTTGATGTTCTTCAAGGGTTTAACATGAATTCTAAGTGAATAACTTAATAGGAGGAGTGTACTTACTTATAGGAAGCCCGAAAGAGTGTTTGGAGCTCAAGAACACTAGCGTGTTCTTGGTGTTCTTGATGAACACTCGAAGATCTAACAAAAGATGAGATTTCTATGGATGAAATCAAGTATAAACACTAGATTAAGTGTTATAACAACCAATCTAGGTAAGAAACACTTACATTTTGGAGGATTTGAAGGAATTGTGATATGATACTTGAGAGAATTTCTTGGGTATTCTTGAACTAGGAAGTGAAAAATGGGGAATGGAGGGTAAACTCATGCTATATGTATGAGTCCATGCCAAAGAGAGTTTACAGTCCAAACTCCCTTGTTTGGCCGTAAACACCTAGCCAAGGTGTTAAATGGTTATTTGCTACATAACACTCCTAACGGACACTTCCATTTAATTGCTCGTTTGACGAAAAATTATAATAAAATACTCAAACGTACTTAAAACCGGCCAAAAATGCTTTGAGATGAATTTGGCTAATTTTTTATGTGCTTGATTGCGGAGTTTATACAAATGAAAATTTCGGGTTGTCACATTGCATTTATTGTGTGTTAGAATTCACCAATAGGAATTGTGACAACTCAAAATTTATTCGGTCGTTATAACCCGTTTCCGTTAATAGAATAGTCTATTTTATAAAAGTTCCGTTAATTTGGAGTCGACAAATAAATAAATTTTTTATTTTATTTTCATTTTATATTATTATTGTCGTAATAAAATAAATAAAAACACGTAAATTATCTTTCCATTTAATTGGAAAAAGTTTATTTTTAATTACGACCATTTAACCGCGTAAAAACTTTAAACCTCGTTAAACATAAGTATCGGGTAGTGGTATACCGGGTACAACACTCAAGCCCTATAAAAGGGTGAGTGGACACTCCTTTGGACTTTTTACCTACACTAGATACTTTCTCTCTCTCTCTACTCTCTCTCCTCAAGTCCGATTTCATCTCAAAAATCGCAAGATTTCTGCTCCAAATCGTAAGTTCTCTCATCCTAACTTGTTCTACAACCCATTGTATGCCGATATAGCACAAAAATCATTCAAGAAGGCCATAGAAAAGGAGTTTACGGCCTAAGAGCATCCTTAGACCGTAAACCCCTAAAAACTTGCCCAAAATGCACTAAAACTCTCCTTTAGGCTTAGAAACTAGTTTTGGGTTAAACCTTGAAGTGTTTGAGCCATGAATCCTTAAGTTTGAGGGCTTGAAAGAGGGTTTATGGTCCAAGCATATGCTTAGACCGTAAACTCCCTCTAAGCTTGCAAATCAAGCCCAAAACACTTCCAAACCACATTGTAGGCTTAGATATGACTTAGGGACTTACTATTTCGGACTTGGAACACCTAAACATCATCATTTGAAGGGTAAACTAGAGTTTACGGCCCAAGCTGCACACCCCAAAACCACGAACGGCGGAAACGTTCAGGGGTGGAGGACGTCATGTACAGTATCACAACAATGTAATATAATAAACAAGCAACAACATCATCCATTGCATTATAAGTAAAGTTTTAATACATGTGTGTTCTTTCATTGTAGTAAGACACCAAAAATATACAATCAAAATAAAAGATGAGACTTGTATGCTCCGTCTTCTCAAAACCTGGTCATCATACCTGTCTACTGTTTACCTAAGAATACAAGTTATTTTGAAAGTGAGTATCAGCTTTAAAGCTGGTGAATTCATAAGTATTTAAGTGTCGTTGTCTGGCTTATGAAAATCTGTTATGAAGGCCATGTAAGCCTTTAAATGAAAACGTTGATGTAAGTATGAAATCCCTAGAAAAACCCTTATTTTCTATAAGTATGAAATGTAGTCTTCTACCAAGACCCGAATGTTTTGTTATGACAATGTAGTCTTCTACCAAGACCCGAATGTTTTGCAAGTAGAATGATAGTTTTCCTTTAATTGTTTAGTACTAAAGTAATTAGTCTAACTCATCGTTTATGTGAACGCATCACAAAATAAAGTAAATAGGAAAATCACTAATGTAAGTGTTATCCCGAGGTACTAGGGCTAACACGACGAATATAACTGTTATCCCGAGGTACTAGGGATAACATGTCATATATAACCTAATGAACATCCGAAGATTGTCCACTTGTCCTCTGTAGCAGCATCAGGGCAGAGGAATGGTTAGTCCCTGTAAAGGTACTCCTAGTATAAGTAATAACCGTAGGCATCCGTAGATGTTCCTCACCCACTGTTTCTAACAGATGAGTTCCGGAATGGTTAGTCCCGTACATATATCCCGAGGTACTGGGGATAGAGGCCCATCTAGGTATCCCGAGGTACTAGGAATAGGGTCCTGTCTAGATATCCCGAGGTACTAGGGATATGCAGGAAGATTTACACAGAAGGTACTAATAAATCATCCTCACAATTCGTGATACAAGTATTTATGTTAATGTACACAGTTAAGTGTATCTACGTAAAGGTACTCATGTAATGCGTTCTTGTAAGCGTGTTCATGTATCATGTAAGTAGATGTAAACGTACTCATGTATCATGTAATCAAATGTAAATGTACTCATGTATCAGGTAATGTACTGGTATAGACTCATGAATGAACTGACTCTTGTGTGATTCCTTGTAATAGGAATTATGTTTGATATCTCCCAATTATCCCTATAACAATTTACTAGAAGGTAATTGGTTGTTCAAGTATATCATGTAAGTAGATGTAAACGTACTCATGTATCATGTAATCAAATGTAAATGTACTCATGTATCAGGTAATGTACTGGTATAGACTCATGAATGAACTGACTCTTCTGTGATTCCTTGTAATAGGAATTATGTTTTATATCTCCAAATTATCCCTATAATAATTTACTGGAAGGTAATTGGTTGTTCAAGTAGGTTTATACACTCTTACTACTCAAGAGTGTGAAAAACTAAATGAAAGTTGTAAACTATAACATCAATACATATATAAGAATATAAGTGTATATGCGTTAGTTCAAGAATGTAAAATGGTTTTGTAAGACATCTTATGGGTTTTGAACAATAATTAACAATGACTTGATGTCATTTTAATATACATTTCAAAGGTAAAACATTTTGATAACAATGTGTTTTTAAGATTTAAAACCATTTCTTGCATCACATTTTGTAGTATGTGAAATCTGTTAAATGACAAACACAGTTATAAAATACATATCAATGATTTAATAACATGTTTGTTTCTACTTGTATTCCCCCCCCCCCCTTTAAAGCATTTAAAATAATTTAAAACATTGATTAGCGGTATGAACTCACCTGTAGTTGGTGATTGGGATGAACTGAACGGTATAGGATGGCTAGTTGTCAAGCGAGGACTTGTACACACACTACGATCCTAATGAACATATAATCACACATATATGCACTCAATTAGTCTTAAATCACTAATTTATAAAGTTAAGACATCCTAGACAAAATAAACACTTTATATAAGTGTTTTAAGCCCTAAGGATTGCATCTAAGCTATTGTGGGACAATGTACTTGTGTTTAGGTTTCCAAAGGATCCCATATATGACTTTACTCCTCATATACCAACACACATGGAGTTTACGGTTGTAAACTCTTGAGTTTACGGCCGTAAACTCCCAACCATGTGTGTTTGGTGTGTTTTGAAGTTCCAAATGATTCCTAGAATTACTCCAACTTGGTGGTTCAATTATTGAAAGGGTTTAAGGTCTAGAAATACTCCAATTAGGAGTTTACGGCCCTAAGGCCATTTCCTTTGGAGTTTACAGCCGTAAACTCCATTGGAATGGTGTTCTTCTTGTTTTCAAGTCTCAAGCATAGGTGGTATAAGTTATAGGCTTTTATTCCAAGCATATGAAGGCATTAGGCACACTTTGGTGCCATTCTTTCATGTTTACGGCCCAAGAACAAAGTCTTGGCCGTAAACTCACTTTGATAAGTGATTTTGATGTGCTTAAGGCCTTAGATTAAATGGGAACTAGTCTTCATAAAAGTCTTAAAGCTTTAGGGGCCTTAAAACACCATTTTGAGTTTGAAAAGGGAGTTTACGGCCTATGCAACTCTTGGGCCATGAACTCCCAAACTTGGGTGATTTATGGATGTTTTCTTGTCCCTAACACACATACATATGAGTCTAAAGCAGTTGCATAACACTAGGGTCGGTTTTGGCTTTGTTTCGGGAGTTACCGCCCAAGAACACCTTGGGGAGTAAACTCCTAGATCTAGTGATTTAGCCTTCTAAATCAAGTTATAAACACATAATAAGCATTCTAACACTACTAGAAAGATTTACTCACGTTTTGGTATAAAAACCCGAAGATCCGTGAGAGAGAAAATGGCTTTTCTCTAGTTGGAAATGTGAATAATGAATGAATTTGGTTCAAAATTCTATTTATAGTCCTGAGATATTTTTGGCAGAAAATATTTTTATTCCTGGAATGATCTCTAATATAATAGAGTGTTGGAATAATAGTGTTGCACAAAACCCTAGTGTACCCACTCTCCTGATATTTCCTGAAGTGTAAACCCTGAATTACTCAAACTTACGCGAAAAAGTCTGAAAATTAACTGTGACTGCTATAACTTCTATTGAAGTGATATAGTTTGTACAAAATGGAAATTTCGGGTTGTCACACAAGCATATTCTTAGACCGTAAACTCCCTTAAACCATGCCAAATGACCCTCTAAACCCTTAAAAAGCCTTACACCCTCACTAGAACTTGTTAGGAATGAGCCAAGGACCTTGAAATCAAAGAATGGAAGGTGTCCAAGAGTTTACTACCGTAAACCATGGGGTTTACGGCCGTAAACTCCCAAGGAGTGGTCCTTGGACCGTAAACTCCAAGGGAGTACCCTCCTTTAACCCTAAACACCCTCCTTAAGCCTCGGATTAAACCCTAGAACTAACCCTAGTTGTGTATGAACCCTTTTAGCACTCAAACCCACTTCTTCCATGAGTTTACGGTCATAAACTCATGGAGGAAAGGGTCCCCCAACCGTAAACAAGCTCAAGGTGAGTTTTAGAAGAGTAAACTCCATAGTGAGGTCTTCTACTCTTTCCTTGCAACCCATTAGTCTTCTAGCACTCAACCATAAGGCTTTTAATCACATTAGGATGTCTATATGTGTATAATTAGAGTTTAAATCACTAATTACTTGTACACATATGTCTTCATATGTTACTAGGGTCATAAAGGGTGTGCAAGTCTTTACTTGACACCAAACGCTCATTCGACACTTCCACCCGATCTACTCATTGCAGGTGAGTTCATACCCCTTAATGAACCTTTTCAAATGTTTTTACATGTTTTAGGTGGGGGGATACAAGTAAAATGCTACAAGTTTTATTATCAAATCATATGTGAATCATAACTTACCATCAAAAAGGAATTTTTCTATACTTTTAGCTACTTATCAATAAAACGGTTTTTAATTAATTATCAAATGCATTTTTAAGGTTAAATTGTTGTTAAACTATTTTCAAAATGTGCTTAAACTACTTTTCTTTTAAAAATATATCTACACTAATGTATTTATATAAGTAAGACTTGAAGGACTTAGGACCGGTAGCTCGCCTTACTTCCTGTTCTTGTTTGATGTGGTCTTAGGGTATCTGTCATCCGTCCGACTGTCGTTGATTTCTTAGTTATATATCATATATATTTGTGTTAGATATTAAAGTCTTCATCTTATTCAATACCCTTGTTATTCAAAGGCATGAAATCATACACTCTAGTTAACTATAATAGGTATAGTTAAGACTACTACTCGTTACCTCTACTACTACTATACTCACTATAACTGCTATTATTACAAGTTAATACATGTATAAGAGAACACTCTATGAACTATACTAAAAGTCTACTATACTATAACACAAGAGAATACACTAATCCAGAGTATAACACAATATCCCTCTATAAGGCACTCTACCACGCTTACACCACGTAACCAGGGCTTCCCGGAAGGAAAGCAACACTACATGTATATATCTATACAGGCAGGACGCTATTACATCCCGACTGTTAACTGCAGTCCGAGCCGACCAGGCCTAGGGGTGGCACTACATCACTACACTACGTATGACCGGGAAGGTCATCGGTGTCACACCCCGCTAAAGTGGAAACACGAGGCGTGGCAGTATAAATGGTTTCATAGCAAAAGTTAAAAGACAACACCAACCATAGTATTAAAAATCATTACAATTTTACAATGGGTTTGAACAACTTTTAAAAGAAATTACAATGTAAATTGAAATACAACACATGTGAATGCTCCTAAAGTGAAGTGTCCCTAAGTGTCACTTACTCGATGATTCCTGAAAAAGCATGTAAAACGAGCGTCAACTATAAAAATAGTTGGTGAGTACTCACAGATAAACAAAATAATATTGGTTCCATGAATTGAAATCAAAGTTTTGATAAAAGTTTCCAATAATAAAAGTATATTGTTAAAATGAGTAAATAAGTTTGTAAAAACAAAGTTCTTTGTCATCATGATAGATAAAGTATGTTGCCCAAATAAGATGCAACATTCATATTCTCATGGAAGATAAAGTTCGTTACTCAAACGAGTAAACAAGTATCATTGCTAAAATGAGCAATCAATTTCGTTGCTACAAGGAGCAAACAATTTCATTGCTAAAACAAGTATATAAGTTTTCACTAATAAAAGTTCGTTGCTATAATGAGAAACATTGTTCGTTGCTATAATAAGCATAAAAGTTTCGTTGCTAAAATAAGTATACAAGTTTCATTGCTAAAATAAGTATACAAGTGTCGTTGCTAACATGAGAGTACAAGTTTCATGTGTGCATAAAGATTCGTATGTGCCTCAAGTTTCCATTCATGAGTTCACAACCCAAGCCTAATGACCGAATCGTACCACTATCGATTCCTACAATAATGGTATTCGCTAGTGAGTCTCTAATCGAAATCTAACACTAGTATACTTACTACTACAATAGGATTATGCCAATAGTGTGTCAAAATTTAATATTGATAAGTTATAAACATTTTTCTTTGAAAATTTAATTTCAATGAATCAATTGTTATATAACAATTTAATTGGAAAATTCACATTATTGAAATGCTAATATTTAACATTTTAAGAGGTGTGCCAATATTTTAATATTCAAAAACTAAATCAATTTAGTTCTAAAATTTCCCAAACTTTGTATTTCAGTTTTAATTGAAGTCAAAGACCTCAAGATAAATTTTCTTGAACTTTTAATTTGTCTAACTATTTTTCACCATTTTAGTTTCTTGAATAACGGTAAAATCATGAAAATAATAAACAGTTAACAAAAATTACGAAACTTCAGATTTTTGTTCTAAATGTATTAAACGACTTCTAGATAAATTTTCATGGATTATGGATATGCATAACCATTTTTCATGTATTTAATTCTCTAAATATATAAAAATTCATGAAAAATAGAAATCAGTTAAGAAAATGCCCCAAACTTTTTATAGTAATGTCATTGCACGTAGTTAAGCTTGGAAAAATATACAAATCGGTTTCTAAACTGTTTAACCCAAATTTTATGATTTTATGCATTTATTCTAATAAAAATGGGGATAAATAAAAAAAAAGTTTCTAAAGTTGCCCAAAATTTTTGTAACACTTTTGTTATACATGTAGAAGCTGTGAAAAATATAAAAGGTATTTTTCAATTAGTCTTTCTATTTTTCTTTGTTTTATCCTCTTAAATAATCATTAATTGGAGAATAATTATTAAACAGTTAAAGTAAATTACCATTTTTTTTTAAAGTTCATTTACTGTGTAAATAATCTGGGAAAAATACCAAATGTGGTTTTTTATATACTGAAATCCGATTTTGTGTATTTAATACTAGAAAATAGGAGAAAAATAGTTTACAAAAGAGAAAAATCATGAAAACTTTTATGTAGTCTCCTAATGTATTACAAGGTGTTTTGGTAAATTTACATAATTTTTGGATGAGCAGAACTATTTTTTCTGCTTTTAGGCCATTATAAATACAAAAATCGGGGAAAAATAGGAATGCATTATGAAAATTTCTGAAAATATTTTTCTAAGTCTTTCACAAATGGATGAAGCTTTGTAAATTTCTAGGCAGCCCTTTAACCTTCTCTAAAGTGGTTTTATGATTTATTGCAGCCAAACAAAAAGAAAATTCAAAACCATGTTAAACAGTAACCAAAATCCATGAAATTTAACTTGAAGTCATTATTTAGCATTGGGGTCACTCACAAAGTTTCCTAGCTTTTATAGACCTCAAAAAGTATTTTATATGATTTATTGCCCTATTTTTTTGCATTAACTATAGTAATTCGAGATAAATGCATTATCTTCTGGAAATTTACAGAGAATCTTTTTTTGTTGATGGAAATCTGGGAAAAATCGGATTTGGTCAGAAAATGAGTTTTAGATATTTATTTGGAAATAAATCATTCATGAACATATTTGAAAGCTTTTAACAACATACTTTGATGATCTAGCATCTAAGCTTGAAGATCATCACATGCATGTTTGTTTGAGGACCATTTATGAGTTTGAAATGTTTAAAATTCGTTTTTGAAAGAAAACTTTGGATGCATGTTTTGATTTTCCACCAAAACATGTAGAAAAGTGCATTTCCTTGATTTTGACTTAGGTTTAGGTCCTTGGATTTCACCATTTACAACATGCATGTTGTTTTTGGGTGAAATCCTACCACCATCATCATAAAAACCGTTAGTAGGTGCAAATGTTCATGATTTTACAATAGAATGGGGTAGAAGATGGAGAAAATCCATGAAAAACAAGTAAAACTTGAAGGAAAAGAGAAGGAAAATGAATGATTTTTGGGTTTACCTTTAAGAACACCTCAAGATGATTAATATTTAGAGTTCATGGTGTGTTCTATGACCCATTTTCTAGATAATTTCGTGGTTGACGGAGAGAGGAAGAGAGAATAGAGAGAAAATGAAGTGAGGGAGTGTGAGAGAGAAAGAGATGGAGTGGGTGAGTGAAATTGATTAATGACTTGGGAAAATGGTGTATTGGGAAGAGGAGGAGGGTCTTGGGAGAGGGGAGGCCGATATTTTGGGTGAGAGAGGCTCCCTCTCTCTTGTTTCTTTTATAAAAATTTAAATCTTTTATAAAAATATCAAACTTCTTATAAAATATACACTAAAATTAAGTTTTTATTCATAAAACCTTAATTTTGCTATATAAATTTAGGGTAATTGTTATTGACTTAAATTTTATTTTCCTTAAATGAATTTTGATAATTTTAATTATTATAAGATCATATTATAAGTTTCATAATTATTTTTATAGAATTTTTAAGGTTAAAGTTCATAAATTTGAGTTTTTAGGGCATTTAGGGTTTTTGAGAGTTTGTAAATCTTTGGATATCAAAATAAATAGAATAATTGAGACTTCAAATTATCTTATGGTATTATAACTCTTTTATAGTTATAATTAATGTTTGTAATTTATTTTTATCGATTTATTGGCATTGTATGTAGTGATTTCGAGATTCAATCGAAATTGAGGAATCAAGTATACTAGTCCTAGTCTTCAACTTTGACTTAAGTTTCTATGAGACTTTGACCTAATTTCTACTTCTAGGTCAAGTGCATGATGTGTGTATATGATTAATGAAAACGGTGTTCGAGCCAAAGAGTGATCCGAATATGGATAGTCACTATAGTTACATGGATGTAGAATTCACATATCAATGTGAAATCTAAGTACACTATCCATTGTTTCTAATTGTTTCCAAGTTTCTAGTAGGTTATAACTTAGTTTCTAGTTACTAAGTCTAGTATGTGTTGTGCCTATATGTGCAACTAAGATTAGTAAAATCTAGAACCGAATCGAATTTTTCCGGTTGTCACAGTCTCCCCCGGTTGAAAGAATTTCGTCCCGAAATTCGATTCTTGACATATTCTATTAGAACTCAGCCGAATACAATTGTATAGCCGGAGAGGTGGTGACTTTCAGTGTTCTTTGATTAATTTGGGTTAATTCCTTACGGGAAAAGCCCAATTCTTTTTGCTATCAATAATTAAGTGTTTCCTTATTTCGTGTTCTACAGCCTTGATTGCGAGAAATTAGGATAAGGGGAATCATGTTCAAACCATGGCGACCTAATTGAAAAGATTATTTAATTAGATATTATCTTAATCAAGATGTCACACCCCAAAACCAGAAAGGCGGAAACGTTCTGGGGTGGATGACGTCATGTCAAGTATCACAATACATGCATTATAGTAATCAAAGTACAACAACCATTGCATTAATAGTAATAGTTTTACATGGTTTACATTACAATACATCAAAGTAATACAAGTAAATATAAGTAAGTACAACATGGTACTAAGCTATCTTCATCAACAGCTCTGGGGATGTACCTGTCTAATGCTAACCTGAGAATACAAGTTATTTGAAAAGCGAGTATCAGCATTTTTACAAATGCTGGTGAGTTCATAAGTATTAAGTGTCATTTTATCCAAATAACTTTAATAAAAGTGGTAGTTTTAGAGTATCCATTAAATTAGTGTCTTTTCCATAAAATCCTATATTTTCTTTAATAAAAGCAGTCTTCTACCAAGACTGGACGGAGTTATGTGGTACAAAGTAGTTTTCCCTTAATCGCTATCATTATCAAAATACAGAATTTGATTATTAAAGAAAGCAAGAGGAATCAGGGAAATAACATATGCCTCAGCAGTGAAGACTGCAAACTAAGGCAAAAGGAATCATAGACTCCAGGAGAGTATCGAACAAACGACACGCCTGGCTCAGTCTAACAAAGGGAGACACAGACCCCAGACGGTACCAAATGAAAGGTACGACTAGTAAGGTCTAAAACAGAGAATACAGAACGCAGACAATATCAAATGGAAGGTACAGCTAGCAAGGTCTAAAAACAGTGTGACTCTGAGAGTGGGTTTCCAGCATACAATGTGAATTGCTGGTGAAATACCGTTACCTTAAGGCCATGAATTATAAGGTAACCTGGGATACTCATAACCATACTAAACGACACTAGAGTACCTGACGCCCTACAAGCGTCTATAAAATATGACATTTGTCACCGCTTGGCTTGGTAGGCCGTGGACTGTAGCTAGCAGTCAGGGTGCGGGGGTGTCAATCCCGTAACGATCTATACACACAATGTCCACTCTCCCTACAGGAGACTCTGGTTACCAACTAGACGACGGAGAAGGCCATGTCCCGAAGATGCATCCCAAATAGTGGGTAGTGTGTTTCCAATATAAGTGTTGAACTAGAGGTAGAGACTCATAACTGAACTGACTAATGTAAACCCATATGACTATGCTTGCATACATAATATATAATTAATGATCAAACGACCTTTGGACGGACATCCGATCCCACCAAACCACATCTTAACGAAGAAAAGGAAATAGGGCGAACAAGCCTTCCTAAGTCCTTCAAACATTATTTATATGCATCTATACAAGCACAGGCATACATCTAACTATGTGGAAGTGTTATCAGGTATAAGTGTATAATGAAGTGGGGGCATTCTCAAGTATGAGTGTATCACGAAGTGGAGGCGTTCTCAAGTATAGGTGTATCACGAAGTGGAGACGTTCTCAAGTATAGGTGTATCACGAAGTAGAGACGTTCTCAAGTATAAGTGTATCACGAAGTGGAGGCGTTCTCAAGTATAAGTGTATCACGAAGCGCAGGCGTTCTCAAGTATAAGTGTATCACGAAGTGGAGGTATTAACTAAATAGAAATAACGCGGTGGTATCTTAACCAAGTAGAAGTATAAAAACATAGACGAAAACTTTGGAAAAACCTTTATATATTAAGAAAATCACGACTTTGTATTCCTTTGTAAAATAAGTTTGAAAATATTTAAAAATCCTTTGAAAACCTTTCATAAACAAGTTTAAAATGAAACTTTGATTAAACATCATAAGTAAAAGCTGAACAAATAACTATGTTTTTAGAAAACCATTTACATTGTCATTCTCGGTAAAACAGTTAACAGTGTGGTAAATCCTTGTGCATGCGGGTTATCAATCACGTGTGATTGATATGATAACTGGCATGTTTAACTTGTATTCCCCCCTATAAAACATGTAAAAACATTTAAAAGGTTCATTCAGGGGTATGAACTCACCTGGTGTAAGTGGATCCGACGAAGGTGCCGGTTGGGTGCTCGGTGTCAAGTAAAGACTTGGACACACTTAGTGACCTATTTAACATATGATAACATATGTTCACATACAATTAGTACATTTAATACTAATTAAACAAGTATACGCACTCTAAGGAGCGGAAAACACTTTGGTTAAGTGTTTGCGGTGTCCCGGGTAACATCTAAGGGCTTGAATGGCATAGGAATGGAGTTTACTCTCCAAGAGTAAACTCTCCATATGGTGTTTACGGCCCTGGGACAACTCCCCATGAGTTTATGGTCGTAAACTCATGGTGAGGGGTTCTAGGATGTTTAAAGGTCTCATATCAATTGTGGAATTTTGCTAGGCCCAAATATAAAATGTGTGAATGGGTTTAAGGCATCATATGGACCCTTTGAGGATTTTACAGCCATAAGCAAGGGAGCTTACAACCGTAAGCTCCTATACACTCATTCTTTTGGTGTTTTCAAGTCTTAAATGGTAGAGGATAAATCCTAGGTCTTTTTCCAAGTCGAATGAAGGAGTTTGGGCAACATTTGGGCATTAATTGGGAGTTTACGGCCCATGAACCACCTCTATGGGAGTTCACGGCTGTGAACTCCTATTCCCTTAGTTTTATTGAAGATTAAGGCTTTTCCAATGTTGGTATTGCTTCAAGGTATTTTTCCAAGGTCATAGGGGGGTGTTTGGGGCATTTCTAGCACATAATTTTGAGTTTACTCCCCATGAAGAGGATTTTATGGCCGAAGGATGTTCTTTGGCAGTAAACTCATGTTTACTCTTCAAAAAATTATTTCAAGGTGTTCTAAGTCCGAATATGTAAGCCTAAAAGTCATATCTAAGCCTTAGGGGCAATTTAGAGGGTTTTGGGGGCTTAAAAACCCCATTAAATGGTGTTCACGGTCCAAGAGTGTTCTTGGGCCGTAAACACCTCATTTTGTCCCTAATTTATGTTTTAAACTCGAATTTGCAGGCTAGATAAGCTATATAACAAGTTAGGATAGTTTACCTACTCGTTTGGGGCTCGAAACGGACGATTTTTGGCTCGGGAAAAGTTTGTAGAGAGAGAGTTTAGAGAGAGAGTAAAAAGATGGAAATAGAGTTTACTCTCCCTTATATAGGGGTTGGAGTTGAAGCTCAGTGGAAATCTAGCCAATACTGCCATTATACGGGGCTTTTGGTCGCACCCGATTTAGTGGTCGTAATAATAAAAACTAACTTTTTTCCAATTAAATGGAAATGTATATTATGTGTTTTTATTTATCTTATCACGAAGTTAACGACATAAAAAATATAAATAAATAAAACATTTATTTATTTTACGACCTCAAATTAACGGAACTTTTATAAATTGGAATATTACGTTAACGGAAACGGGGTAATGTAACGGAATAAACTTTGGATTGTCACATCATCCCCCCGTTAGAGGGAATTTCGTCCCGAAATTCAGGTCTAGGCAAGGAAGTAGGTATGAATGGTAGAGGCAGGAGGGTACTTCCTATTCGGTTTGTCCTCGCGTTCCCAAGTGAACTCTGGTTTGTGCTTGTCATTCCAACAAACCGTCACTTACGGGATGCGGATTCCGTCTCGTGTAGTTAGTGAGTTCCGACTGGTGTATCTAGAAGGTTAGGATTCTCAATGGTTTCTATCAAGATGAGTGGGATACGAAAAGTGACGTCGGGCAAAACTGATCAAGTCTAAGGAGTGGATCGATCCAAGATGAAGCTTGTGGAATATCCGAAAGTAGTAGTGGTCTGACGAGGGTTGGACCAAATCTCCATGAGGATTCTCAGATGGTCGTAAGCTCTCGGAAGGGTAGAGCTTTTCAGTACTTAGAACATAGTGTGCTTCTATGGAAAGATCATCACCGGCGTGATCACCATTTCGAAGTTCTAAACATTCTCTCTCATACTGGTAGTGTAGTCCTTCAGGTTAGTTCTTAGGAAGCTCGGGTTGTCTTTGGTTTTGCGTTTTCTGTCAATTGGCCTTTAGAGGCTTTCTAGATCATCGGATGAATTGTGTGTCTACGGTATCTTTTTGTTACAGAGGGTCTATCTCAATCTTGTGCAAAATGAACCCGCACTAATGAATCTTGAGATATTCCTAACGGAAACCCTCAGGGTCAGGGAGATAGGGTTTCACCAGATGAGTGTTGGACTATCTCGGGAGGTGCTTCTACTATTTCTGTGTGAGATAGTATTCGTGGAACACCTAATAGTCCAATGAATCTTTAAGACTTTGGTTTATTCTATTGCGGAAAGCGCATGCTCCTGCATAACCCCTCGACTAGCACCAAGGTTGGTGTCAAGTCTATAATCTCTTCGGGATCTGGGTCATGAGGCTTAACGCAACTACTTCCGCACCTTGATCAAGTATTCTTGGCTGCGGAGGTTATCCTGTGGTTCTCGGTATTCTAGTGTTTACTTCGGAGAATGAAGTCTATCGTCTACAGGGAGACAACGATTTCCTCCATGCGAGAGGGTGGAGGGTTATAGGCACTACTCGTCTGTAACGGGGTGGACGAAGTGCCTGAGTAGTGCGAGCATCTACTACAACTACTCTTCCGAAGGTTCTGAGTTTTCCCGGTCTAGGTCAAATCTAGTGAGTATAGGTTCCCATCACTCGGAACTTTAATCTTGTTATTAACTGAGGGTGTTAGCTACAATGTGGGCTTAACCGGTATGACAACAAATTTCGGATTTGTGGTCATTATAGTAGCTCAACCTGCAGTGGTTCTCTTGACTCCAGCTCCTATTTTATGGAATAGGATGAAGGGTTTTACTAAGAGGTTCGTGGTAGAGCTCATACTTGGCTTAACCACTAATACTTGGTGTATGCAAGCAATATATAATTGCGGCCGGCAGGATGTTCAGTTGTGCGACTCCACCCCAGACCCACAACCCAACGAGGAACAGGGAGTAGGGAGGAAGCACACATCTTAAATCTTTTTGATCTCAACTATATACCACCTTTATGCATATACCTAGTTATAGTGATCATTCCCATGAGTTCTATCCTCTGGGTTCACGAACCTGATTTGCGAGGTGCGAAGGGTCTTTCTGGGAAATCTACGGAGTATGCTTCGGGTGGTTGTCGTCTTCTGAAGTATCTGCAGTGTCTTTCTCTTCGGTTTCCATTTGACTAAGAGGGGTCGGTCAACAACGTGCGATACCCTTCTCTGGGTACTTCGGAAAGTTTGAGGTAAGAGGGACGACTGACGGATCGCATTAGGTTTGCTTATTTATATTATGTTTAGGTTCGGAAGAACCTTTATCTGCCGAAATGGCTTACGGAGAAAGTTCTTTTTACACAGCACTAGGGATTTACACATGGTTGCGCTACGTCAAACCATGATCAATAGAGTCGTCGAAATTGGCATACTTCGACATGACATAAAACGAGGATCGATAGAGTCATGCACCGAACAGGCACACAAGTTCTAGGCGTCTCGGGTTTCGTCTTGTGTATCACTGTCGCGGATACTTGGACTGATAGTGTCGACGCCGAACTATAGAGAGTCCTAAGTGTTTCTGAGTAGAGTACCTTTTCATGAATGGATTCTCACGAGGCATTTCTATAATCGCCTAACATATACTAGTCATGTATAATTAAGGTGGGGAGGACTGTCGACTGAGCGACTCCGCCCTAAATCCACAACCAAACGAGGAATAGGAAATGAGGCGGCATTCACTCACTCTAGGTCTATCCATCTTAACTATACATGGCTGTAACGTAAATGTTTAGCCATTATAGTTTTACCTGATGAATTTTAAATTTTATAACAGTGCTGCGACTTTCGCCTTACTAGGAAGAATATTTACATTTGAATTAGCCTTTTAATGTTTTGCGTTAGTTATCTGAGATTGAGAGACGTACCAAAAATCTATCGGGTTCCTTGATGCCTCTCCTTAAGCAGTAGGGTTAGGCTCCTCCTGTGTCTTTGTTGTTTTCTTCAGTTTGGCAATCCCTTTTGAAGTGTCCAATCTCACCACATAGACGGCAAACTGGATTGGTCGTCACATTGGTAATTGATGCAATACGCTCCACCGGGGTTCTGTATACGCGAGCAGTATGCCCCTTCGTGTTGCACCTAGCACATAAGAGTTCCCGGCATATACCATGATGATGGTAGCTACACTTGCCGCAGTGGGGAAGGTTTCCTAGGTATGGTCTCCTAGACATAGGGATGGAAGGGTTGGCAGGGAATTTGACCATCTCAGCTCGTTGCCCTTCGGAAGGTCCTTGAGCTGAGGTACTTCCCTCCTCGATCTTGATCTTTCTCTTCAGTGGATTTGAGTGAGGTTCTTGGGCGGCTGGGTATGCAGGTGTTGGTTTCTTCTGTCCATTGCTAGGATCGGAATTTCCGATAGGGCTCTTATTAACATTGGCGTTGTTAGCATTCAGTTGAGCCATGACAGCTGCTACGGCTGCTAAGACTGCAGCATGGAGCGTAGCTTCATCGAATAAAAGCGTAGGTTTCTTGCTTGTGGACTGGTTACGCTTCTTCAGTGGCATGGTTTTCCTACACGGAAAGGAATACAAGATAATGAGAAACGATGGCCAACCCTGGTCATATCTGTCCTGACTGTATTAGGCATAAATTTTTCCCGTGCGTCGGGTACTGGTTGTCTGAGTGTCGACCTACATCCCTATGATGTAGTCCTGGTAATCAAGGTAGGAGTATGAGTATCGGAAAAAGGCCATAAGATGGGAGTCGTTCCTACTAAGTTATCTTTATACTGGGAAAGGTTTCACTCTCCAGCCTGGAAAGATTTGAGAACAGTTTGGAACGAAACCACGGAAAGAGACGCTTATGAAGACTTATGGCTAAATACCCTCAATAGAGGTGCGGGGATCCGCTCTAATCGTGTAACCGGCATCGGGAAACGACGATTTACCTAACACATAGCGTGAGTAGTGTAACCACTAACTCACTAAATTTGTATTATTTTATGGGTGTATTAGTCTGACGAACACGAGGAAAAGACACTTCTCGGGTTCCATGTACTGGCTCCCTTTGTCTGCCTCGTATCTTTGATTGGATTCCGCATTGGTTTCCTTCGGGTAGTTACCTAGGGTTCTCCTCTCGTATGGACATATTGAATCTCTACTCCGCCTTACTTCTGAATCCGTCTCTAGGTGTCATCACTTCATGATGGATGACTGGAAATCTCGGAAGTTTAGGCGAGTTTCTCAACGATGTCCCTAAAAAGATATAGGCACTTGGTGAATTCAATAGTCTCGACCCAGTTCATTTATCTCCGAATAGGAAATCTTCTCAATGAACCTCCTCTGCGTCTGAATCAACTCTTCTACTGAGTACTAAAGTGGATACGGTTGTCTACTGGGTTCGTGCGAGAATGGAAATGTCTAAAGAATCCTAAGAGATTATTAACATTTCACTGGATGATCCATATCGAGTCCTGCTACAATTACACAGGGTATACAAATCATATATAGCTTAGATCCGATAGGCCTTCGAATATGTGATACTACTCTATATCCACATCCAAACAAGGAAAAGGAAGTAGGGCGAAACCACACATTCATAGCCTATGGGATCCTTATTATATATAACCTTGGGAGTATACTCTCTGTAATTGTAGGTATATCAATAAGGATCTTTTTAGTTCTTCACACAAGGTTGGTTATGGATCCTAAAATACCCCTATGGTATTTTAATTTCTTGTTGGTGTTCTTATCTTCTGAATATGATTATGGGATTAGTGTGAGTCTTTTAGTATTCCAAAATACTCCTATAGTATTTTAAACTTTATGTTTGGCTCTAGCACTCCTAGTTGGTAAGTTTCAGACCTGTTGCAACACCACTATCACTCCCAAGCACATTTTCATCGCATCTCGAATAAATGTAGTTGATCAGGTTACATTTATTCCAGCTTACGATTACATAACAGCCCAGGTTTGACGGTAATGCTCAACATCCAAAGACTTTTATTATTGTTCTTCTTGTGATACTTGTGTTCGAGTGTTTAGATTCTGGATGTTCTTATACTTTGGTAAAATATGGTTACATTTTAAAGTATAATTCTTGGTCAGAGTGTTTTATCCCTTTGTATTTATAGGTTGTATATCTTTTATGAATTGATATACTTAGCTCACTATAAAAAATGCTCTGATACCAATCTGTCACACCCCAAAACCGGAACGGCGGAAATGTTCTGGGGTGGATGACGTCATGTCAAGTATCACAGCACATGCATTATAGTAATCAAAGTACAACAACCATTGCATTAATAGTAATAGTTTTACATGGTTTACATTACAATACATCAAAGTAATACAAGTAAATATAAGTAAGTACAACATGGTACTAAGCTATCTTCATCAACAGCTCCGGGGATGTACATGTCTATTGCTAACCTGAGAATACAAGTTATTTGAAAGGCGAGTATCAGCATTTTTACAAATGCTGGTGAGTTCATAAGTATTAAGTGTCATTTTATCCAGAAAATCCTATATTTTCTTTAATAAAAGCAGTCTTCTACCAAGACTGGACGGAGTTATGTGGTAAAAAGTAGTTTTCCCTTAATTGTTATCATTATCAAAATACAGAATTTGATTATTAAAGAAAGCAAGAGGAATCAGGGAAATAACATATGCCTCAGCAGTGAAGACTGCTGACTAAGGCAAAATGAATCATATACTCCAGGAGAGTATCGAACAAACGACATGCCTGGCTCAGTCTAACAAAGGGAGACACAGACCCCAGACGGTACCAAATGAAAGGTACGGCTAGTAAGGTCTAAAACAGAGAATACAGACCGCAGATAATATCAAATGAAAGGTACAACTAGCAAAGTCTAAAAACAGTGTGACTCTGAGAGTGGGTTTCCAGCATATAGTGTGAATTGCTGGTGAAATACCGTTACCTTAAGGTTATGAATTATAAGGTAACCTGGGATACTCGTAACCATACTAACCGACACTAGAGTACCTGACGCCCTACAAGCGTCTATAAAATATGACATTTGTCACCCCTTGGCTTGGTAGGTCGTGAACTGTAGCTAGCAGTCAGGGTGCGGGGTGTCAATCTCGTATAGATCTATACACACAACGTCCGCTCTCCCTACAGGAGACTCTGGTTACCAACTAGACGACGGAGAAGGTCATGTCCCGAAGATGCATCCCAAATAGTGGGTAGTGTGTTTCCAATATAAGTGTTGAACTAGAGGTAGAGACTCATAACTGAACTGACTAATGTAAACCCATATGACTATGCTTGCATACATAATATATAATTAATGATCAAACCACCTTCAGACGGACATCCGATCCCACCAGACCACATCTCAACGAAGAAAAGGAAATAGGGCGAACAAGCCTTCCTAAGTCCTTCAAACATTATTTATATGCATCTATACAAGCACCTGCATACATCTAACTATGTGGAAGTGTTATTAGGTATAAGTGTATAATGAAGTGGGGGCATTCTCAAGTATAAGTGTATCACGAAGTGGAGGCGTTCTCAAGTATAGGTGTATCACGAAGTGGAGACGTTCTCAAGTATAGGTGTATCACGAAGTGGAGACGTTCTCAAGTATAAGTGTATCACGAAGTGGAGGCGTTCTCAAGTATAAGTGTATCACGAAGTGGAGGCGTTATCAAGTATAAGTGTATCACGAAGTGGAGGTATTAACTAAACGGAAATAACGCAGGGGTATCTTAACCAAGTAGAAGTATAAAAACATAGACGAAAACTTTGGAAAAACGTTTATATATTAAGAAAATCACGACTTTGTATTCCTTTGTAAAATAAGTTTGAAAATCTTTAAAAATCCTTTGAAAACCTTTCATAAACAAGTTTAAAATGAAACTTTGATTAAACATCATAAGTAAAAGCTGAACAAATAACTATGTTTTTAGAAAACCATTTGGCAGTGTCATTCTCGGTAAAACAGTTAACAGTGTGGTAAATCCTTGTGCATGCGGGTTATCAATCACATGTGATTGATATGATCACTGGCATGTTTAACTTGTATTCCCCCCCCCCCTATAAAACATGTAAAAACATTTAAAAGGTTCATTCAGGGGTATGAACTCACCTGGTGTAAGTAGATCCGACGAAGGTGCCGGTTAGGTGCTCGGTGTCAAGTAAAGACTTGGACACACTTAGTGACCTATTTAACATATGATAACATATTTTCACATACAATTCGTACATTTAATACTAATTCAACAAGTATACGCACTCTAAGGAGCGGAAAACACTTTGGTTAAGTGTTTGGGGTGTCCCGGGTAACATCTAAGGGCTTGAATGGCTTAGGAATGGAGTTTACTCTCCAAGAGTAAACTCTCCATATGGTGTTTACGGCCCTGGGACAACTCCCCATGAGTTTACGGCCATAAACTCATGGTGAGGGGTTCTAGGATGTTTAAAGGTCTCATATCAATTGTGGAATTTTGCTAGGCCCAAATATAAAATGTGTGAATGGGTTTAAGGCATCATATGGACCCTTTGAGGAGTTTACGGCCCTAAGCAAGGGAGATTACGGCCGTAAGCTCCTATACACTCATTCTTTTGGTGTTTTCAAGTCTTAAATGATAGAGGATAAATCCTATGTATTTTTCCAAGTCGGATGAAGGAGTTTGGGCACCATTTGGGCATTAATTGGGAGTGTACGGCCCATGAACCACCTCTATAGGAGTTCACGGCGGTGAACTCCTATTCCCTTAGTTTTATTGAAGTTTAAGGCTTTTCCAATGGTGGTATTGCTTCAAGGTATTTTTCCAAGGTCATAGGGGGTGTTTGGGGCATTTCTAGCACATAATTTTGAGTTTACTCCCCATGAAGAGGAGTTTACGGCCCAAGCATGTTCTTGGGCAGTAAACTCATGTTTACTCTTCAAAAACTCGTTTCAAGGTGTTCTAAGTCCGAATATGTAAGCCTAAAAGTCATATCTAAGCCTTAGGGGCAATTTCGAGGGGTTTGGGGGTGTAAAAACCCCCATTAAATGGTGTTCACCGTCCAAGAGTATTCTTGGGCTGTAAACACCTCATTTTGTCCCTAATTTGTGTTTTAAACTCGAATTTGCAGGCTAGATAAGCTATATAACAAGTTAGGATAGTTTACCTACTTGTTTGGGGCTCGAAACGGACGATTTTTGGCTCGGGAAAAGTTTATAGTGAGAGAGTTTAGAGAGAGAGTAAAAAGATGGAAATGGAGTTTACTCTCCCCTATATAGGGGTTGGAGTTGAAGCTCAGTGGAAATCTACCCAATACTGCCATTATACGGGGCTTTTGGTCGCACCCGATTTAGTGGTCGTAATAATAAAAACTAACTTTTTCCAATTAAATGGAAATGTATATTATGTGTTTTTATTTATCTTATCACGACGTTAACGACATAAAAAATATAAATAAATAAAACATTTATTTATTTTACGACCTCGAATTAACGGAACTTTTATAAAATGGAATATTCCGTTAACGGAAACAGGGTAATGTAACGGAATAAACTTTGGGTTGTCACACAAGAGAGTTATAATTTTTGTCGAAGCACCAACTGCATTCAGCGTTAAGTCTGCATTGATCCTTAAGTCGCGTTCTAAATTAGCACTAAGTGTAAATTCGCCGCCTAATAAAGAAGAGACTAGGAACAATTTGTTCACTTCCGGGTTGGCTATTACATTTGGAAAAGATATATTCTGAAATAAGAAGGGGTAGCACGAATTAAAGGGAAGCGATCGAGGTTAAGTTACTAAAAGTACGTACTAAGGGTAGGCAACGAAGTTTTGGTACATCTCAAATGTAAAGGCTATTTTAAGTGACGTCTACAAAATGAATTCCGAAATGATTGAGGATCTCCAAGTCTATAATTACTACTACGATTACTCTTACAATAATATAACTATATTCGAAGAGTATATATAATTATAGAGTCATTGTTTCTAATGAAGGCGGTGAAAGTTTATGATATTGTAAATCACATTGTGTAGATAGCGTTTTAAGTGTTTAGAAGTGATAAAAATCTCACAGTTATCAAAATGTGTAATAATTCCAAAATAATGAAAATACATGTGTGGCGATCAAACGAAGTAGTAAAATAATATAAAGATTAATTAAGGTTTCAGGTTTAAGTCATCAATAAGGGAATTTATACATAAATATTTTGATTACTCTTTTGAAAAAAAATTGTCTAATTGTTTAAGTCGGGACAAATTCAAGCTTATGAGTAAGAACATTTATGGAAATAAGGTTGGGAGTTTAGGAAATCACTGAAAATTACAAAGTAGAATGCTATTTTAAGAAAGGTGTAAAAATATCGATCATTGAAAATATTGCATTCTTAATTTAGTGTTTCTACAAAATCAATCATTCAGAGAATAGATGTTCGTAAAATTCAAAACTTTTGATGTATTTAAAGAAAAGAAGAACATAAGGAAACATACCCTTCACATATAATGTTCGAATACAGAAAAATGATAAGCATATGAGTATTCATCTCATGTATTAATTATAAGGAAAAGTACAATAAAAATTGCATTTTATATCAAACTTTTGAATTTAGAACGAAAGAAAAAAAATGTAAATAAGAATCACTTGTTTATAGAAGATTTCAAAATAAAAAACAAGATGTACATGACAAAAGGCGTAATTGAATATATCAAAGTTGACTAAATCAAAATTATTCCTCACGACTATACATGTATTAATCGCTCAAAACGAAAGGGTAGACTTCTAGTCTATATGTGTACGAACATGGTACCAAGGGAAGTAAAATAGATAGAAACAGAGTTAGACAATGTATTATGTTAATATTATGGCGTGCGAGATCTAAAATCAGAAGGAGAGCGAGAAATAAAGTTTGGGGGAAATAAAAAGGAAGGTAGCAGCGACAATGATTGTTATTGTTAAGATTATAAAAACAATACCTATAGGTAGATTTAATACCAGGTTGATATATATTTCAAGCTTCAATATTTGATGTATATTGATGATTAAATAAACATATGAGAGTTTTAAAGTGTTTGCTAAGGATTGCTAAAAATTCACGAGTTATCTATTAAGTTAAACTCTAATTGTGAAAAAGAAGAAGCACTACAACTAGAAATTGAAAATCTGACAGTCTTGACCCTTTTAGGCTTGAGTCCAACAATAATTTAAAATGGATAAGGTAAAGACTCAATATATTTAGAAGAATAATTATTCATTGTTGAGAGTGTATCAGTGGAAATTTAAAAGTGAACACCAAGTTTTCAAATGCTATAAATTTTAAAAACTTTATAGATTATAAAACCATATTAAAGCAAAGTACACAAATAAGGTATGTTTTGAAATACAAGCATTAGAGATGTCTTATAAACGTGTTTGAAGTAGAAATTTGCATAAATATCATGTTGGGTTTCGACAAAACACATTAAAGTAAATTACAATATCTAAATGCGAAAGCTGTTAAAAGTGTCAAAACAAAAGTGTTTTAAAGATTCGATGAAACTTTTTCACATAATAAGAACTTCAATGTCATATGTTTAAGTTTTATAGCATATAATTTAAACACTTTTATAAAAGAAAATGTTTCTTAGTTTTTCGAAAATGTACCAAAATGGTAATCAAGGTTTAAAATGGTTTCTATGCCCTTAAAAGCACATCTATCCATTGAAATGGATTTGAAATGAAATTGAAATAGCAAGGTAAAAACCAATATAGGTTAAGTTGAGTTTTGGAGAAAAGCGTTAAATTAAAGCAAGTTGTCAAAAGAGTTTTAGCGAGAATATGACTTAAATTGTTAGAAAATGTCTCCTAAGTTGAATGAAGTGGATATAAAATATTTTATCGATGATAAATAAAACCAATGAAACGAAATAACTTTTCAATGGAAGATTAAGAGATAACGAATAAGTATGTTAGTGTAGCTAATCGTACTTAAATACTAAGGCGAGTACTAATGTCTTTTCCCCAAGATAAAGGACAAGAAAATTTGTTAGTAAAACGTGTTATGGTGTCAATGCAGTTTATGACCCTTTTATAGAGGTCAAAGGGATATCCTATGTTAAGTTTTAAGCTCAAGGTGGAAACAACGTAGAGCTAAATCGTAGCGTAGTAATAAGGTCTCACGTATGGGTTAAGCTTTCGTGTCTCCTCGTGGGTCGAATCCGGAATGCCCACCAATGGTATACAAGTGGTTACTTAGTGGAGACTCATCTACCTCCTTACACGATGCTCCAGTTATCATTCATGTCGATATCGAAACACTTTTTCATAGTTGTAACTCTAGTATGAAGACGATGAAGAGGTATTGAGGAATAATTGGTATAGGTTTCGACTTGTGATTATTACTAGTGTATATCTAGCTACTAACCTTACATCTAAAGTCAATAGCTACCAAGGAATGCTCATTCTCAGTACTAAGTGCATTGCTCCTAGAATGGCTAGTCATATAACTTAAGTGGTTAACCTAGCACTTGATAAGGGACAAAAATATTTCTAAATAAGACATTGTGGTAAAAGTGCACTTAGTTTCTAAGTGTACCTAGATGAATGCCTATAATATGTAATGCCCGTACGCACACCGAAAAACTTAGTTTTTCAAAAGTTTAAGTTGAAAATTGTTTTGAAAAAAAATCTAGTATAACCGTTTCCAGCCTCACATTAACTTTCCTTAATTAAGCATAGTTGGCCAGGCTATACTTAATTAGAGTCCCATAACGCGTACTCAAATTAGTTATACCAGTAGTATGTTTAGTACTTTAAAAACGTTGATAAATTTTTTGGCTATAGTTGTGGTTTTCCAAAGGAAAACTGGTATTCTCTATAACCTTCGGCTCTGATACCATTTCTTGTCACACCCCGCTAAAGCGGAAACACGAGGCGTGGCAGTATAAAGTGTTTCATAGCAAAAGTTAAAAGACAACACCAACCATAGTATTAAAAATCATTACAATTTTACAATGGGTTTGAACAACTTTTAAAAGAAGTTACAATGTAAATTGAAATACAACACATGCGAATGCTTCTAAAGTGAAGTGTCCCTAAGTGCCACTTACTCGATGATTCCTGAAAAAGCATGTAAACGAGCGTCAACTATAAAAATAGTTGGTGAGTACTCACAGATAAACAAAATAATATTGGTTCCATGAATTGAAATCAAAGTTTTGATAAAAGTTTCCAATAATAAAAGTATATTGTTAAAATGAGTAAATAAGTTTGTAAAAACAAAGTTCTTTGTCATCATGAGAGATAAAGTATGTTGCCCAAATAAGATGCAACATTCATATTCTCGTGGAAGATAAAGTTCGTTACTCAAACGAGTAAACAAGTTTCATTGCTAAAATGAGCAATCAATTTCATTGCTACAAGGAGCAAACAATTTCATTGCTAAAACAAGTATATAAGTTTTCAGTAATAAAAGTTCGTTGCTATAACGAGAAACAAAGTTCGTTGCTATAATAAGCATAAAAGTTTTGTTGCTAAAATAAGTATACAAGTTTCATTGCTAAAATAAGTATACAAGTGTCGTTGTTAACATGAGAGTACAAGTTTCATGTGTGCATAAAGATTCGTATGTGCCTCAAGTTTCCATTCATGAGTTCACAACCCAAGCCTAATGATCGAATCGTGCCCTATTGACTACTATGTGTATCGCAAACATAGTGTATATCATGGTAAAATGCACTCAAGCGAATCGTGCGAGTGAGGAGTTGTCTACCTCCTGATAGCGCTATCCATAATAACCATAGGCTCAAAAGAGTTAATGAGTTGTGTCTAGAGATTCCAGGGACTTAACCGCGATACAGTCCTCATGAATTAAAGTAACATACACATAAATATGAAATATAGCAACCAAGTTTCATACAAGTCAAAATAAATACAACGAACATAAAATTAGTTTAGGACATACTTTTCCACCCCAAAACATTTAAAAATTGAAAATAAGGGAGTGCGTGAATACTGAAAATGCATTGAGATGATACAAATGATGCCTTGATCTACGCTCCACTCGTACCACTATCGATTCCTACAATAATGGTATTCGCTAGTGAGTCTCTAATCGAAATCTAACACTAGTATACTTACTAATACAATAGGATTATGCCAATAGTGTGTCAAAATTTAATATTGATAAGTTATAAACATTTTTCTTTGAAAATTTAATTTCAATGAATCAATTGTTATATAACAATTTAATTGGAAAATTCACATTATTGAAATGCTAATATTTAACGTTTTAAGAGGTGTTCCAATATTTTAATATTCAAAAACTAAATCAATTTAGTTCTAAAATTTCCCAAACTTTGTATTTCAGTTTTAATTGAAGTCAAAGACCTCAAGATAAATTTTCTTGAACTTTTGATTTGTCTAACTATTTTTCACCATTTTAGTTTCTTGAATAACCGTAAAATCATGAAAAATACTAAACAGTTAACAAAAATTACCAAACTTCAGATTTTTGTTCTAAATGTATTAAACGACTTCTAGATAAATTTTCATGGATTATGGATATGCATAACCATTTTTCATATATTTAATTCTCTAAATATATAAAAATTCATGAAAAATAGAAATCAGTTAAGAAAATGCCCCAAACTTTTTATAGTAATGTCATTACATGTAGTTAAGCTTGGAAAAATATACAAATCGGTTTCTAAACTATTTAACCCAAATTTTATGATTTTATGCATTTATTCTAATAAAAATGGGGATAAATAAAACAAAGTTTCTAAAATTGCCCAAAATTTTCGTAACACTTTTGTTATACATGTAGAAGCTGTGAAAAATATAAAAGGTATTTTTCAATTAGTCTTTCTATTTTTCTTTGTTTTATCCTCTTAAATAATCATTAATTGGAGAATAATTATTAAACAGTTAAAGTAAATTACCATTTTTTTTAAAGTTCATTTACTGTGTAAATAATCTAGGAAAAATACCAAATGTGGTTTTTTATATACTGAAATCCAATTTTGTGTATTTAATAGTACAAAATAGGAGAAAAATAGTATACACAAGAGAAAAATCATGAAAAATTTTATGTAGTCTCCTAATGTATTACAAGGTGTTCTGGTAAATTTGCATAATTTTTGGATGAGCAGAACTATTTTTTCTGCTTTTAGGCCATTATAAATACAAAAATCGGGGAAAAATAGGAATGCATTATGAAAATTTCTGAAAACATTTTTCTAAGTCTTTCACAAATGGATGAAGCTTCGTAAATTGCTAGGCAGCCCTTTAACCTTCTCTAAAGTGGTTTTATGATTTATTGCAGCCAAACAAAAAGAAAATTCAAAACTATGCTAAACAGTAACCAAAATCCATGAAATCTAACGTGAAGTCATTATTTAGCATTGGGGTCACTCATAAAGTTTCCTAGCTTTTATAGACCTAAAAAGTATTTTATATGATTTATTGCCCTATTTTTTTGCATTAACTATAGTAATTCGAGATAAATGCATTATCTTCTGGAAATTTACAGAAAATCTTTTTTTATTGATGGAAATCTGGGAAAAATCGGATTTGGTCAGAAAATGAGTTTTAGATATTTATTTGGAAATAAATCATTCATGAACATATTTGAAAGCTTTTAACAACATACTTTGATGATCTGGCATCTAAGCTTGATGATCATCACATGCATGTTTGTTTGAAGACCATTTATGAGTTTGAAATGTTTAAAATTCGTTTTTGAAAGAAAACTTTGGATGCATGTTTTGATTTTCCACCAAAACATGTAGAAAAGTGCATTTCCTTGATTTTGACTTAGGTTTAGGTCCTTGGATTTCACCATTTACAACATGCATGCTGTTTTTGGGTGAAATCCTACCACCATCATCGTAAAAACCGTGAGTAGGTGCAAATGTTCATGATTTTACAATAGAATGGGGTAGAAGATGGAGAAAATCCATGAAAAACAAGTAAAACTTGAAGGAAAAGAGAAGGAAAATGAATGATTTTTGGGTTTACCTTTAAGAACACCTCAAGATGATTAATATTTAGAGTTCGTGGTGTGTTCTATGACCCATTTTCTAGATAATTTCGTGGTTGACGGAGAGAGGAAGAGAGAATAGAGAGAAAATGAAGTGAGGGAGTGTGAGAGAGAAATAGATGGGGTGGGTGAGTGAAATTGATTAATGACTTGGGAAAATGGTGTATTGGGAAGAGGAGGAGGGTCTTGGGAGAGGGGAGGCCGATATTTTGGGTGAGAGAGGCTCCCTCTCTCTTGTTTCTTTTATAAAAATTTAAATCTTTTATAAAAATATCAAACTTCTTATAAAATATACACTAAAATTAAGTTTTTATTCATAAAACCTTAATTTTGCTATATAAATTTAGGGTAATTGTTATTGACTTAAATTTTATTTTCCTTAAATGAATTTTGATAATTTTAATTATTATAAGATCATATTATAAGTTTCATAATTATTTTTATAGAATTTTTAAGGTTAAAGTTCATAAATTTGAGTTTTTAGGGCATTTAGGGTTTTTGAGAGTTTGTAAATCTTTGGATATCAAAATAAATAGAATAATTGAGACTTCAAATTATCTTATGGTATTATAACTCTTTTATAGTTATAATTAATGTTTGTAAGTTATTTTTATCGATTTATTGGCATTGTATGTAGTGATTCCGAGATTCAATCGAAATTGAGGAATCAAGTATACTAGTCCTAGTATTCAACTTTGACTTAAGTTTCTATGAGACTTTGACCTAATTTCTACTTCTAGGTCAAGTGCATGATGTGTGTATATGATTAATGAAAAAGGTGTTCGAGCCAAAGAGTGATCCGAATATGGATAGTCACTACAGTTACATGGATGTAGAATTCACATATCAATGTGAAATCTAAGTACACTATCCTCTGTTTCTAATTGTTTCCAAGTTTCTAGTAGGTTATAACTTAGTTTCTAGTTACTAAGTTTAGTATGTGTTGTGACTATATGTGCAACTAAGTTTAGTAAAATCTAGAACCGACTCGAATTTTGACGGTTGTCACAATCGGGCTCTCTATTATCATACATTTGGTTACATGAAGGGTTACACCTATATCCAAATTAATAACACTAATACTTAAAGTCTAAGCTAATATCCCGAAGTAAATAAATATCTATTTCTAACTGAAGTTGCACCACTACTACTGTTAGCAGGCATAACATTTCTTCAGCTATGTTACTCAAATGAGATTTATTACTGTAGTTTTATAACTGAAGGTGTCAATGATAATACTTTTACACACTCAGAGGATTTAACTTTCAAATGTACATTTCTGGAAAATATAGGATTTTCTAGGGATTTCTACTACTCACAAACATAAGTTTCAGTTTTTATATTACATATTCGTAAAACTCTTCTACACCAACAACGACACTAAATTCTTATGAACTCACCAACTTTATGCTGATACTCGTTTTCAAAATAACTTGTATCATCAGGTCAAAGATAGACATGTACTGGTGCAGCTTTTGGAGAAGATGGAGCACATACAAGACCCATCTTTTATTTTGTTATACTTTTGGTGTCTATTAAACTTTACAGAACACGTTTGTAATTAAACATACTATATAAATGCAATGATTGTTGTCGCTTGTTTTTACTATTATGCAATTGTTATGATACTGTACATGACGTCCTCCACCCCAGAACGTATTCTGCCATTCTCGGTTTTGGGGTGTGACAGGAATTTAGTAAATTAAATAATTATTTAATTAAATAAAGGTTATTATTAAATGATTTCCATAATTGTATGTATATTAAATGATATCCATAATTACTATTCTTTTTGTATGGAAACTAATTAAATTTGTTATTAATGTCAATAATAAGATTCTTTCAGAATGAATTCGCATCTAGGTTTTCGTATATGCGTTGGTGTTTTATTTATGGACTCACTCATTTAAAATACAACAAAGTTGAATAGAATATGAAGAACGATAGTGTAATTTACTAGAATACACTCTCATTCTGTTAAAACATACTCTCGTTCTTCTAGAATAAACTTTCATTCTACTAGAATACTCTCCCGTTCTTTATATTGGATGACAACATCTAATATTTAACTATCAGAAAAGTTGTTGATATTTGATTCGCATATAATATCATTTGTTAGAAAATATTTATATTAAAATCTAGACATTAAAATTCATGTGGTATAAAAAATATTTAATTTGATAATAGATTCTATATATCAATTAGATTCTACACGAGAAAGGAATATTAGATAACAAAACAGGATCAAATGAATGTATAAGTCCTAGCCCTCACAAAAACACTTTTGTTCAAGTCAAGATACTAACTAAGCAACTAGTTCTTTTAAACCTGTCTTTCGATACCTGTTGAAATATCCCTCATAAATAAATTTAAAATGTCTTTAGAATTTAAATTACAAAGTAAATCATGTTTAAAATTTAATAGTTTAACTATTGTATAATAATTTCCTCACATATCATTAATATTAATAAATGTATAGGGACGAAACTATTTACACAATAGTTAAACTATTAAATTTTAAACATGATTTACTTTGTAAATTAAATTCTAAAGACATTTTAAATTTATTTATGTGAGGCATATTTTAATAGATATCAAAAGAAATGAAAATAATTTTTCCACTTGTCATTTTCTCATTCATTTTAACAAATGTCATTTTCTATAATTTTTAAAATTGTTAGTTACCACTTGTCATTTTTTTTGGATTTCAATATTTTTAAAATAAATTTCAAAATTCTTTTAATGGGTTATATATATATATATATATATATATATATATATATATATATATATATATATATATATATATATATATGTATGGTTATCATTCTATTAATTTCATAATAAAATCTCATAAATGCTCTAAACGATATGATTTCTTTCATAAATGCTCTAAAAGATTACATTTTGTGATGGAAAAACATTATTTTATAAAATATTCAGTGTTTATATATATTCATATTAAATTTTTATTTTTAATAAACCCCTGTAATAGACGGCTCTCACACCTAGTGTGTGTATATAATTGATGGTTTATTACTATTACCGTTGGTTTTATAGCAACCTTAAATATTATAGTATCTCTAGATATAAAAAGTTAAATGTTGTCTTTAAACGTAATATATATATATATATATATATATATATATATATATATATATATATATATATATATATATAGGTTCATGTGTTTCTTGTATTTATTTAGTGCTAGAATACACCAATAGGAATTTAGTAAATTAAATAATTATTTAATTAATAAATATTATTATTAAATGATTTCCATAATTCTATGTATATTAAATGATATCCATAATTACAATTCATTTTTATGGAAACTAATTAAATTTTTTATTAATGTCAATAATAACATTCTTTCAGAATGAATTCCCATCTAGGTTTTCATATATGGGTTCGTGTTTTATTTATGGATTCACTCATTTAAAATACAACAAATTTGAATAGAATATGAAGAACGATAGTGTATTCTACTAGAATAAACTCTCATTCTGTTAAAATATACTCTCGTTCTTCTTTAGTAAACTTTCATTCTACTAGAATACACTCCCGTTCTTTAACTATCAGAAGAGTTGTTGATATTTGATACCCATATAATATCATCCATTAGAAAATATTTATATTAAAATATAGACATTAAAATTCATGTGGTATAAAAATATTTAATTTGATAATAAACTCTATATATCAAGCAGATCCTACACGAGAAAGGCATACTAGATAACAAAACAGGATCAAATGAATGTATAAGTCCTAGCCCTCACAAAAACACTTTTGTTCAAGTCAAGATACTAACTAAGCAACTAGTTCTTTTAAACTTGTCTTTTGATACCTATTGAAATATCCCTCACATAAATATATTTAAAATATCTTTAGAATTTAATTACAAGGTAAATCATGTTTAAAGTTTAATAGTTTAACTATTGTGTAAATAGTTTCGTCCCTATACATTTATTAAATGTTAATGATATGTGATGTAGTAACATTTTAATAACAATAGTTCAAAATATTCCATTAAAAAATATATGGTCATTATTAAAATTCCATTTTCTTCCATTCTACGTTACACCCCCCCTCCCCCCCACACACACATACACATATATATATATATATATATATATATATATATATATATATATATATATATATATATATATGAAACATTGGATAGCATATTAACCGTTTAACTATTAGAGATGTTGACATTTGACTCCAATATAACATTATCTGATTGAAAATATTTAGATTAAAATATTTACATTAAAATGAATGTGGTATACAAGTATTTATTTTTACACTAGACTCTAACAAATGGATTATACACGAGTAAGTAAAAATTAATAACAAAACACGATTGAACGAAACTATCAGTCCTAACATTTACTATAGCACTTGGGTTTAAATCTAGATACAAGCAATGTAACTAATTCAATTAAACTAATATTTTGATACATATTCAAACATCCCCCACATAATTAAGTTAAAATATCTTTTGAAATCTATTTCATTGTAAAACAAGTTTAAAGTTGAATAGTTTAACTGTTATGTAAATAGTTTCGTCCTGAAGTTCTAACAGATTATCAAAGCTAAATGATCTATTAGGTTGTAACATTTTAGTAAAAAAAGATTTCAATGTCTTCCAATACAAAGTATATCGTCTTCTAAAAATTCTATGTTCTTCCTTTCTATGTAATTAATCAAAATCTAATTTGAGGTATAATGTACAACATAGACACCCATAATTTTTGGTTATTGAATAAAATCATTCGTCGTTTTTAAATTTTTGTAAGCATGATAAGATTCTATCATAATTTCACTGATATATGTTTTTGTATTCTCCAATGTAAAAAATACAATGTTTTTCTAGTCATAAATGAAATATATTTACTCACTTATAACACGAAATGGATGGAAGTTTAGCCTTCAATATTTAATTGAAAACAAGACCAAAAACAAGATAAAAAGTAGAAAACGATTAACAAAAATTATATATCATGTTACGTGAGAAGTTAAGAAGCATAGATTTTTGAACTTTATATCTTCATCATAACAAACTTCTAGAACATGTTAAGTGTTCATAGCATTTCACCAACTTGTTTTATATTTCTATACATATTGATGAATTGCCATGAACATTAGCATGTTATAGGAACTTATCCCAACCTATTGAACTTGCTCTCAACTTTACTTCATTACATCGTATATTCACTTTCATAGTAAGCAAATATTATTTTCAACATTATTGTTGGATGCAAGAGTAATGTGAATGAAAATGGATGGTTTACATATTCTAACCGTTGTTTTTATAGTAGAGTTGATTACTATTGTATCTCAAAAAAATAAATGTTAGATATTATCTTCAAATTTTTTCCATATATATATATATATATATATATATATATATATATATATATATATATATATATATATATATATATACAAGGTTAAAACCCGTGTAACATATGGGGAAAACAACTTAAGATTTGATACTATATATGACAGATAAACCAATGAAACTATGTTTCAAGAAGAATATTAGATATTTCAACTATATAAGAATATGAAATAGAATGAACTTTTACTATAAAGGTTTAATAATTATTCCAGTAGATGACAATCATATTTATAAAGAAAAACAAATTATAATAGATTTATTTATTTAGGTAATTTTTTATAATTCATATTTCAATTTCTTTGACCTCTTTCTAACTATTTCTTATATCCCGTAGAATTAATGGAAACATAGTTATCACTACTTTCCTTATAAGCATATACTTCAATTTAAGATAAATTTGCTTTCGTTTTACATTCATAAGGTATTAAATCACAGTGTCAAAGGAATATAATCATAATCTTTCACATTACAGTTTAGTGAGTTGCTCATGAAACTGTTGTAAACTCATCTCATGCGAATTCAGTTGCTTAATCTAAACCATTTCATAGAGAAATGATTATTATAATTTCTGACTTATGACACAGATCGAGTATTTGTACTATTAGTTATCTAAAAATGCAACTATTGGATGGATATAATTATCTTTTGTCTTTACAGCAGGTATTGATGGCTTCTTAATAAGAATTTCACAATAACAGTTCATTGGGGATTTGAGATCTGTTTGGACAAACTCTTTGATGGTTTTGAACACATCTTTAGTTGATTAAGTTAATGACAACAATTTTTTCTTCTTTATCCGATCATCACAAACATAAACCAATATAAAGAATCCCTACTAAATTTATTGTATAACACAATTCCTTTATAGTCGAATTCTAAAAAAAACTCCATATTGTCAATAGCCGCAGTCATCATCATCACCATCATTTGTATTAATTAGTTTTCCGTCCTCTTCTACCTTCTCTTCATATCCATGTCAAAACCATAAAGGTAGCCAAGGAAGTCTCAGCAAATTACATATAATCTAAACCATCATATTAACTGGAACTTGGCTTAATATAACATGCTTGTAAGAACTTAAATTGATGATTACTTTGATAAGGAAAATAGATGCTTTAGTAGATGTAAGTATTCTCATGTCATGTCCGAGGAGAATGATAACATTTAGAATTCAAACTGTGAAATACACATTCATTCATTTTATATCATGGTTTGAAATATGTTTGCAGTTTTTATACAAATAAACAAATATGCATCACTGGCATTACCAAAACTGGATGAAACAAACTTAATTGCCTACAATTATACTCGTTCTAGCTTTTAAATGTTGAAAAATTCCTAAAGATTCATCGTCATAAATAACTTAATTCTTGTAGATGTTAATTTTTGTAAGAATGTTGGACAAACCTAGTCAATGTGGGAACATGAGAAACTACCCATATTAAGTTTGATGAAAATGACGTTATACATTATAATAGTAGTCAAATCCATTATTTCCAAATTATCTTGTATCTATATCCATACATTCAATAAATTTTAAAGACAAACGATTCTTAAATTGATGAAATAATAGCACATATTGCATATGAGAGTTATAATTTCAGGGGAAAATAAAAACCTAATTCTCCATTCAAAATCAAAGTCTTTCTCACCCTCGCAGTAAGTAAAATTAAAAGTAGACGAACTTTCCTTGTAAATTAGGGCTTGAGTGGTATTGCGAAAATGCAATGTCTAGAAGCAAAGTGGAGGTTACCTCGCTTATTTCTTGCGATCGGGGTTATTAAGTTTCAAACAATCCACGATTTCGTTATGAAGTTTCATAGATGTGGTTACTTTGAACTTGCTCGACTTGAAAAAGATCCTGAAGTCATAGTCATAAGATGCAAGTTCAAAATACAAACATGGCAAAGATTGTGGGTTGTGCACATTTCAATAATATACATCTAAACTAGTGTTATCTTTTAGGTTTTGAAGAACAAAATTGAGGTCGAAATCTTTGTTATACTTAGAAGGTTCTTGGAATAGTCCGTTCTTTTTTGATTGTCTCTTTCTTGCAGCAAATCAGTGGCTAACCCCTTTATTTTTCGTTTTTAGTTTAAAAGTTTTAAATTTTGTTACGGAGAATGGTACCTAAAAAGAAGAAGGGATACATTAGGGTCTGATGATAATAACCAATGAATAAACCAATAAGAGGGCATAAATTTGGGAAGAACATGAATTGTTGATTGAAGGTTCGCAAGATATATATTAGTGAAGTGCCGACAGTTGTTGATATGGAGATTGTTTCAAGGGTACTCGAGGTGGCTGATGGAGATGACGAAGGTGGTGGTAGGCAACGACATTGGTGGCGACAGTGGGCATCCAAGTGATTTCACATTTTGAGCGCAAAATGAATTTCGGTATCAATTTTAGGATCCACGACTTTTGGATTCTCTAATTTGAACTCCTTAATTTTAGGGACGATATTGATGAAGGATCCGACTATATTTATGATTACTTATTTTCAGGAATGAAATTGCACAAAAGGAATAGGCGGGAAAAGAAAAAAAGGTTTAATATAATGATGTCATGTGGCAAAAATATAATGTAGAAGGATGCATGTGGCCTAACTAGGATTCTTTTATTAGAATAGGTAGATATATATAAAATTGTAAATGACAATATCTAACATTTAGCTATCAAAGATTATGTTGATATTTGACACCCATATAATACCATCCATTTTTTACTATCTATACATTAAATTTAATGTGGTATAAAAATATTTAATTTGATACTAAACTCTAATAAATAAATAATACACCAGAAAGTTATACTCGTGAGGACACCTTAAGGATCCGATTTCCGGATCCTCAAAGAATCGAATTTGGCAAGGGTTGAAGACAATCAATCGTTTCTTTAGACATGATGTTTCAAAGAGAAAGGTACATCTTGTCTCAACCGCTTTCTTTCAGGTGCCCTATTCCGAATCCTGGAGCGGACACGTTGCTTCCATCCTCACGAACGACACAACTTACCACTGTGCCGATTCAATCCTTCTTATCACCGTTCCTCACCTTCTATATAAATCCTATTTCAATTTCACGTTGTTTATTGGCTGCCACATCAACCTCCTTTTGAATAGCGCCATGGATTCAACATCGATTCACAATGGCTTCTTAAGTGTATGCGTTTGATGTTCCAGATTGTGTGCGACCAACGCTTCCCTTCACATTGATACTACCAATGTTTCCTATGATCTGATTCCCCTCCATACGACCTCTTCCCTTTTCGTCTCATATCAAGGCAAAATCAATTTTACTTTGTTGGCTTCAATTTCCTACAATTTATTCGTTCTTGCTTCTCTTCTACATCCAATCAAGACATGTTTTCCTTTGATGTTTACAATCGGCCCATTTGTTACATAATCGGTGATGAACAACATCCAGTAAAGGTCCACCAGTTCCCTAATAATTTATTATACGCTCCTTATTTTCCTTTAAATTTAGGGCTTTGTTCTAAATCATTCTCGGATATGTTTCTGTGATGTTGTTTATTAACCAATACACCACTAATTCTCTTCTCTCATTCTCTATTTTTCCGTTTTTCATTTGGTTGTTTCTCTATGTAACCCTTTCTCCGACAACTCTGTAACCCAGTAACCCTAACTTCGGCCACCACTTATCACGACACTAGGTTGAATTACAACATTCTTTTTCTAATTGTCTCTATATTCTTCGATCGTGTTCCAGAAATTATTCTTAGTGGCCTTGATTTTAAATTAATTGATTATCTAATTATATGGATCCGGTGCAAATTAGAAATGATGCAATTACTAATTTTTATTGGTGACGCAATTTCCTAAATGAAAGAAAATTGAAGCATTAAATTACAACCATTTTAATTCAATTTCATTCACATCTTGAGTAGGCATTTTGTGCAAACAAATATTTCATTATTTGCATTTAATATATATTCCATTTGCAGCTTTAACTTTCATGTTATAATTGAATGTGAATGAAAAACTATGAAGATTGGATGATTTACTGTTGTTTCTGTTTCATTTAGTCTTGATTTTGTTCGAATTTGATATTGATGTAGTTTTTTTCCGGTTTTAGATGCTTCTCCAGTTATTCCATTTTTCTCATAGGCTAAGGGTTACGCCTCCCATGAAAACAGTTTTAGCTTTATTTATGCCACCAAGATATATATATATATATATATATATATATATATATGTTGATTGAACATTTACTTTTTACTTGTTTTATTCCTTGTTATTAGAGTGCTTAAGTCGTTCTTTCCCCATCAAGTAAAAAAGAATGCCCATATATAGCTTACTGGATTATGGGGTTGTTTCATTTTTAGTTAATGGGATGCAAGTAAAGAACTAAATCAATAAAGCTACGTATGGTTGTTTCTTTTAGCAATGTGTTCTTGTGCATCTCTAGCAATGTGTCTTGCGAATCTCTAGGACATGTATCTTTATAGTTCTATGTATCATTTAATGCAAAGATCTTCAATAGACTATGTTTGAATAAAATATTGCATGAATGTAAATTTTAAACTCCATTTCACTGTGCTATTTTACTATCTAATTTCAATAGTATTTTTGTTATAAAATAGAGACCAGTATGATGAGCACAACACATTTCAAAAAATAGATTGTCCATGCATGTTTGATAAATTTTTCCATAATTTTCTACTCAACTATAATATAATATCATAATGTTATTTATTTACAAGAATCACAACAAGGAAATTCAATTTATACAAAAATGTGGGTTTGTGTTAGTGCTGCTTATATCCAAAGGTTTAGTGTGTCATAATCTCCTTATGCAAAAATAAGTTGCAGAGATTTACTAATGACGGTTTTATACTGGTTTGCAACAAACCAACGGCCAATTTTTTAATACTTTAAATAGTAATATGTCATTGTATCATAAATTTTTTATCTTTATATTGTCTTATATCGCTAATTTTGCAGGTTATTTTCACACATGAGTCATATATCATTGGATGAACAAGTGGCAAGTTGAGGTGGGTTCTAAAATCGGAGACTCTTAACAACTTTTTCAAGCTCATAAATGTCCCATGTAGTTGTCAATATGTTTAACTATACACTCTACTTGGGTAAAATACAAAAAAGTATTATGTACTTTCATCATGTTATCGATTAGGCACTAAACTATTATTAGTATAATAATAAAGTTTTTTATTGCATTTGGCGCAAGTACTGGAATATGGCAAATCATCAAACATCAATTTACTTCCATCGATATAGAACTTATTTTTTTTTTAAAAAAATTATTAATGGATGATTACACTGTTATATTTATTATATGTTGTTTTATGCAACTTACTTTACTTTGGTTCAAAGTAACTCTGGTATGAATATTTGTAGCATTTATTTTACCTTTTTTTTCTCATCATTGGCTATCAATGTGGTGCTCTGTCATAAATCCAGTTCATATCTAACAAGAAAGACCTGATCAGTTTAATAGATTCAAATGCGTTATTAGTACATCTCAGATGGCTGAGCTCATTTTTGTTAACCTGCT
This sequence comes from Lactuca sativa, assembly GCF_002870075.4. Lineage (NCBI taxonomy): Eukaryota > Viridiplantae > Streptophyta > Magnoliopsida > Asterales > Asteraceae > Lactuca > Lactuca sativa. Next base: position 116,807,204 of record NC_056631.2, read on the forward strand.
AACATATTTTTGTCTAATTTACTAAAGTTAGTTAATTTTTAACATAATATATATGATTGAAAAGTTATCCAACATATCACAAAAGCTTATAAAAGCTTCTTTCGTTCATGAAGTTCAAACAAAACCCAAAACAATAGATTCAACATTAACTTTTAAATAATTTCTTTAATGTCATAAGCTGGTGATTCTCCATTTATGTTATTAATCCTTGGTATAGTTTATTTACATATAATAGAAACTTACTTTCAGTTGCTTACTCATAATAGCAACCTACTTAGGTTTTTTAATTGATAATAGACATGTATTTTTTTCATATGAAAGAATGTACTTACATTTACCATATTGATTAGCCAATCCCACTTTATAAAATCCACGTGATTTTAATATTGAACCTCAAATTTTTAGAATGCCCAAATTACCCTTTATGGCCCGTGCTTACCACGGCCACAAATATACCTAGGATGTATGTATATATATATATATATATATATATATATATATATATATATATATATATATATATATATATATATATATATATATATATATCATCAATTAAATACTACACATAATTTGTGGTAATTGTATAAAACCATACAACATTTTAGTTTTTTGTAAGAATGAAAAGGTTTTATCATATTTTCTTTAGTATATGTTTTTGTATTCTCCAATGTAAAAAATGACGATAGTTTTTAGTCGTAAATAAAATATATTTAGTGTAATATAACATAAAATGGGTGGAACCATAACTTTAGATATTTACTAAAACAAGACAAAAAACAAGATAAAAAGTATAAAACAATTAATAGAATTATATATCATCTTACATGAGAAGTTAAGAAGCATAGATTGTTAACAAACTTCTACATGTTAAGTGTTCATAGCATTTTACCAAATTTTTATATAATTTTATTATATTTGATGAATTTTCAGGAACATTAAGATGTTATAGCAACTAATCACAACCTTTTAAACATGTTCCCAACTCTATTTCATTAGATTGTATATGCACTTTCACAGTAAACAAATATTATTTCCAACACTACTGTTGAATGCAAAAGTATTGTGAAAGAAAATAATTGATGGTTTATTACTCTTACCGTTGGTTTTATATCAACCTTAAATATTATAGTATCTTTAGATATAAAAAGTTAAATCTTCTCTTCAAACGTAATATGTATATATATATATATATATATATATATATATATATATATATATATATATATATATATATATATATATATTGTCATACCCTAAAACCGGAACGGCGGAAAACGTTCTGGGGTGGATGACGTCATGTCAAGTATCACAACACATGCATTATAGTAATCAAAGTACAACAAAACATTGCATTAATAGTAATAGTTTTACATGGTTACATTACAATACATCAAAGTAATACAAGTAAATATAAGTAAGTACGACATGACACTAATCTATCTTCATCAACAGCTCCGGGGATGTACCTGTCTAATGCTAACCTGAGAATACAAGTTATTTGAAAAGCGAGTATCAGCATTTTTACAAATGATGGTGAGTTCATAAGCATTTAGTGGCGTTTTTATTCAAATAACTTTAATAAAAGTAGTAGTTTAAGAGTTTACAGTGTATTAGAGTTCTTTCCAGAAAATCCTATATTTTCTTTAATAAAAGCAGCCTTCTACCAAGATTGGTCAGTGTTATGTGGTACAAAGTGGTTTTCCCTTAATTGCTATCATTATCTAAATACTGAATTTGATTATTAAAGAAAGCAAGAGACAACAGGGAAATAACATATGCCTCAGCAGTGAGGACTGCTGACTAAGGCAAAGGAACCATAGACTCCAGGAGAGTAACGAACTAACGACACGCCTGGTTCAGTCTAACAAGTAGAGACTCAGACCCCAGAAGGTACCAAATGAAAGGTACAGCTGGTAAGGTCTAAAACAGTGAAAAACAGACCCCAGACAGTATCAAATGAAAGATACGTCTTGTAAGGTCAAAACAGAGAAAACAGACCCCAAACAGTATCAAATGAAATATACGTCTTGTAAGGTCAAAACAGTGTGACTCTGAAAATCAATTACCAGCATACAGTGTAAATTGCCGGTGAAATACCATTACCTTAAGGCCAATGAATTATAAGGTAACCCGGGATACTCGTAACTGTACTGACTAGAGTACCAGACGCCCTACAAGCGTCCGAAATATGTCATTTGTCACCCGTTGGCTTGGTAGGTCGGGACTGTAGCTAGCAGTCTGGGTGCGGGGTTGTCAATCCCATATAGATCTATACACACAATGTCCGCTCTCCCTACAGGAGATTCTGGTTATCAACTAGACGACGGAGAAGGCCGTGTCCTGAAGATGCATCCCAAATAGTGGGTAGAGACTTCCAAATAGTGGGTAGTGTGTAAGTGCTGAACTAGAGGTAGAGACTTCCAAATAGTGGGTAGTGTGTTTCTAATGTAAGTGTAGACTAGAGGTAGAGACTTTCAACTGAACTGACTAGAGAATTCCTGTATGTCCATACTCATATACATAAGATATAACTAATGAATCAAACGACCTTCGGACGGCCATCCGATCCCACCAGACCACATCTCAACGAAGAAAAGGAAATAGGGTGGACGATCCTTCCTAAGTCTTTCAATCATTACTTATATGTACCTATCTAAGCACAGACATACATCTAACTACGACCGAGTGTGTATCAAGTAGAAGTGATTCTTGTGAAGTAGGAGTGTCTAACAAGTGAAGTAGGAGCGGTCGCAAGTGAAGTAGGAGTGTCGGACAAGTATAAGCGTATCACGAAGTAGAGACGACAATAAGTGAAGTAAGAGCGTATTGAGTATAAGTGAAGTAGAAGCGATATCAAGTATAAGTGAAGTAGAAACGTATCACTAAGTAAGAGTGTGAACAAGTATAAGCGTCCATCAGGTATAAGAGTATCACGAAGTGGAAACGTTATCTAAGCAGAATTAACGCAGTGGTATCTTAACCTAGTAGAAGTATATAAACATAGACGTAAACTTTGGAAAACCTTTATATAAGAAAATCACGACTTGGTATTCCTTTGTGAAAGAAGTTTGATTTAAAACCTTTAGAAATTCTTCGGAAACCTTTCATAAATCAGTTTGAAAATGGAACTTTGATAAAGAAGTAAAAGTAAGAACTTGAACAAATGAAAACCTTTTAGAAAAACCATTTATAGTGTCCTACTCGGTAAAACAGTATACAGTGTGGTAAAATCTTGTGCATGTGGGTTATCAATCACATGTGATTAATATGATAACTGGCATGTTTAACTTGTATTCCCCCCTATAAAACATGTGAAAACATTTAAAAGGTTCATTCAGGGGTATGAACTCACCTGGTGTAAGTAGGTCCGACGAGGGTGCTGGTTGGGCGTTCGGTGTCACGTAAGGACTTGGACACACTTAGAGACCTATTTAACATATGATAACATATGTTCACATACAATTAGCATATTTAATACTAGTTAAACAAGTATACGCGCTTAAAGGAGTGAAAAACACTTTGGTTAAGTGTTTGGGGTGTCCCGGATAACATTTTAAGAGTGTTTACAGCCACATAACACATACATATATGAGTTCACGGCCGTGAACTCATGTTGGTGCGATTTTGAGTGTTTAATGGCTTGTTTGGACTTGGGGATTGTTGGTATGAATTTCTAAAATGCCTTGGAATGGACTAAATGAATTTATACCATTTAAAAGGGAGTTTACGGCTGTAAACTTGGAGTTTATGGACGTAAACTCTCCTATGGTTAAGGATAATTGATTTGAGGCACTTAAAGCAATCACATGTGATTCTAGTAATTTTTCCAAGCCTTGGGATGATATAAGGGCATCATTTAACATACTTTTATGGGTTTACGGCCTAAGGGTATGTGCCATGGCCGTAAACTCCTGTATGGTACATTTTGATATGTTTAAGGCCTCCTAACTATTTTTAGATGGTTCTAGGATTTACCACAATGCTATTGGTTGAGTTTCAAGGCATTTTGACTTGTTAAAAGGTGTTTACTCCCCATGTTTGAGGGTTTTACGGCCCAAGAATGAGCCTTGGCCGTAAACTCCTTTTTATTCCTCAAAATTCATGATTTAAATGATCTAAACCCAAAATACCAAGTCCCTAAATTATGTACTAAGTCCAAGGGTGGTTTGGGAGTGTTTTTGGGGCTTTTTGACATGTTTAAGAGGTGTTTACGGCCTTGGCATATGCCTGGGCCGTAAACTCTCTTTTACCCCCTAAAACCATGTGTTTTAATGTTTAAACAATCCTAGGCTAAATCACTAATTTATTTCCAAGCCTTTAGGGACAAGTTTGGGTCATTTTCGCCTTGATTTAGGGGTTTACGGCCGAAGGGGAGCCTAGGCCATAAAATCCTCTTTCACAGCTTCTATGTCCGATTTCTAAGCTATAAACATGAATCAATATGTTTAGAACAAGCGAGGATAAGCGGACTTACGATTTGGAAGCGTTCGGTTGCGGATTTGGGGCAAAAACGGGTCTAGAGAGAGAGTATAGAGAGAGAGTGTAAAAAGTCTCCAATGGACTCCACTCACCTTTATATAGGGTTTCGAGTCGGGGCTCAGTGGAATTTTACCCGATAGTGCCGTTAAACGGGGCTTTTGGTCGCACCCGATTTAGTGGTCGTAATAATAAAACTTAACATTTTCCAAATAAATGGAAATGTGTGTTATGTGTTTTTATTTCCTTTTATCACGACTTAACGGCATATTAAACATAAACAACTGAAATGTTTGTTTAATTGACGACCTCAAATTAACAGAACTTTTATAAACTGGAATATTCCGTTAACGGTAACGGGGGAAATGTAACGGGACAAATTGGGTTGTCATATATATATATATATATATATATATATATATATATATATATATATATATATATATATATATATATATATATATATATGTAACAACCCGAATTTCGTACCATCATTTGTAATCCTTTTCGTAACCCTTTTCGTTAATCCATTCGTCGTTTCCAATTTTGTTTCCGATTTCATTATTAAATTAAGTCGTATATTTGAGATTGCTATTATGACTTAATGGGTGTCCCAACGAATTTAGAACTCATTTTAACACCTCATTCTAGTAATCGGGAACTTTTTAGAATTAACCATATCGAGTTACGGCAACTTGATCGGGTGCGACCAAAAGCCCCGTCTAACGCCGGTATCGGGTAGAATTCCACCGTGTCCAGATCTTAGACACTATTTAAAGATGATTAAGCTTCCATTTGAAGCTTTTGCTCTCTCTCTCACTACTCTCTCTAGTCAATTGTATGGTTTTGGAACTATCAATTAGGATAACAGAGATTTACTTAATAGTAATAATGAATAAAGTAATTAATTTACTTTGTATATATTAGTTTTATATATGTGTTAAAACTAATACATTTCACAAGGATAACCAGGTTTTCAATATACATCTTTCACATTTGGTAACCAACATTCAGGAAAATATGGGATTTTCCTGGGGAACATTTGTACATAACCAGAAAAGTGTAACAAACCAGATAACTAAACTTTACATTTCACAAGGGTAAACATGTTTTTAGTGTACATCTTTACATTACATTTTGGGATTCAATAACCAACTTTTAAGAAAATATGGGATTTTCTTTGTGTGTAACATTTTCAGAAACGGAAAGGAACTTGTACATTTCACAAAACAAAACCACTTATGAACTCACCAGCGTTATGCTGATTTTCAAACCGCTTGTATTCTCAGGTCCGCATTAGACAGGTACCCGATGATCCCTTTTCTCGAAGATGGAGTGCGTGGAAGACTCGTCTTATTTTGTTCATATATACTATGTATCACTTGTACGACTTACTTATGAAACAAATGTAAACTTTAATATATGTAATGTAATGGTTGTTTACTTTACTTACTATGTGCATTGGATTTGATACTCAACGTGGAGTCAACCCCGAAAATGTTTCCGCCTTCGGTTTTCGGGGTGTGACAGATTGGTACTAGAGCCCTTGTTTATAGTGAATAAAGTATACCAAACCTTACATGGTATAAAGCTATAAACACTAAAGGGCCTAAGTGCTCTGAATTAAAAGTATCCTTCAAAATATAAGTATTTTCAAAAGTATACAAGTATACCGAACCGTCGAGATCCGTAACTACAAGTAGAACAAAACATAAGTAAATGGGTGTTGTGTACTGCGGTTAAACCTGGGCAGTTATGTAGTCGTGTCTAGGATCAATATAGTCTGGCCAACTATATTCATTCGAGACACGACCAACACGTGCTTGGGAGTGACTGTGGTATGCGACATGCCTAAAACTTACCCTAATACCACAAACATCGAGCCAGTGTCGTAGCGAATCATGAAATACTATGGGAGTATTTCTCGAGCCAATCCTTTGTAGAAATCCTCGTTCACGCATAGATCCTTGATCATTCCGTTAGCGATAGTTTACCTGCTTTGATAACTCTTTCCTGCTTTAATGCTTATTCGGAATATATATCTGTCATATCTCTCGATTCGATTCAGAGGAATTATCATCCTCTCTTTCTTGATCTTATTAGATCAAGATGCCTCCTAGAAAGAGACCCAGCTCAAAGACCAACAACCCTCCGCCATCACCTCCTCCTGAAATTGACCCCATGGTATTTCAGGCAGTTGTTACCGCCACGGTGGCAGCTGCTATGTCTCAATTGAACACCGGTGGTTCGGGAGGTGGTACTCAAACTCAGGATCAAGAAAGCAATCAGGGACACCGAAAAGAGGGTTCTTATAAAGATTTCATGAACGCGAAACCTACATCCTTTGATGGCACTGGAGGTGTCATTTCCCTTTCCCGATGGTTCGAGAAAATTGAATCCATCTTTGAAATCTGTGCTTGTTCAGAATCCGTTAAAGTAAAGTTTGCAGCCTGTACCTTCATTGATAAAGCTCTGACTTGGTGGAATGGCCGATTCAAATCCTTGACCCTACCTGTAGCCAATGCCATGGGCTGGGAAGCCATGAAAGAACTCCTCCTAGCTGAATACTGCCCTCGGGGCGAAATGCAGAAATTAGAGCACGAGCTTTGGAACTTAAAGATGAAAGGTTCTGATATTGCTGCATACACTTCTAGATTCGATGATCTTGCACTCCTATGTCCGGGATTAGTTACCCCGGAAAGTAAGAAGATAGAGAGGTTCATTTGGGGGCTGACCCAGCCAACCAAGGAAAATGTCTTAGTTGCACGGTCGAATACGTATGACAGCGCCAAGAGTTTAGCCCAGACCCTAATTGATCACAGTGACGATGTTGAGGAAACAACCACTACTCTTGAGCCGACCAAGAGGAGTGGTGAGAAAAGGAAGTTCTGGAAGAAGAAGAAGGGTCAATCTTCCTAGGGATCCTTAAGGAAAAAGCAGACTGTAGCAGTCCATGCTGCTACTACCCCCGTTGCTGCTACTTCTATTGTGGGATCCACAACTCAAACACCTACTAGCAGATATGTTGGTAATCTTCCCCTGTGTCACAAGTGCAAATACCACCACAACCCCAACCCCTGCCGCAAACTATCATGCACCAACTGTGGTAAGAAGGGACACACAATCCGATTCTGCAAAGCTACAGCCCAATCAGCCAATCAATCTTCTGGAGCAGGCGTTGGTCAATCCTGCTATAATTGTGGAGAGGTCGGGCACTTCAAAAGAAACTGCCCCAAGAAGACTACACCCGATAACACTGGAAGAGTCCTAGCCATGGGACGGGAGGAGGCAGTCGCCTATCCCACCGTTGTTTCGGGTACGTTCCTTCTCGACAACTCATATGCTAGTATTCTTTTCGATTCGGGTCCTGAAAGAAGCTTTGTTAGTCATGCGTTCAAACATAATCTTAAACCTAATCCCCAACCATTAACTAAAACGTTTACTATCGAGATGGCTAACTGTGAGAAAGAAAGCGCCAGCGAGGTGTTTGTAGGTTGTACCCTTACCACGAATGATAATTCATTTCCTATCGATCTTATGCCGGTATCCATAAAGAGCTTTGATGTCATCATTGGCATGGATTGGTTGAGTCCCAATCACGCCGATATTCTCTGTTTCGAAAAATCCATCTGTCTCAACCTTCCTGCGGGTCAGACTCTCATAATCTATGGCGATAAACTCAGCTCCAACCTCCGCATCATTTCCTGCATCAAAGCTCAAAAGCTCATGCATAAGGAGTGTCAAGCATTCCTAGACCATGTAATCAATGAGAAACAGGAAGTTAAAGACCTCGCGAGCATCCCCAAAGTCTGTAACTTTCTTGATGTGTTTCCCAAAGAGCTTCCAGGAATTCCTCCCGAGCGTCAGGTCAAATTCCGCATTGACCTAATTCTTGGAGCTACCCCCGTAGCAAAATCTCCGTATCCCTTAGCTCCAGCAGAAATGCAGGAGTTATTCAACCAACTCAATGATTTGCTCAGTAAAGGATTCATTAGACCAAGTTCCTCACCCTAGGGAGCTCCGATATTGTTTGTAAAGAAGAAAGATGGATCCTTTCGGATGTGTATTGACTACCGTGAGCTGAACAAGTTGACCGTCAAAAACCAATATCCCCTTCCGCGAATAGATGACCTCTTCAATCAACTCCAGGGAGCCAGCTACTTCTCCAAGATAGACCTTCGGTTAGGGTACCATCAGCTACGAGTTCATGAGAGTGATGTTTCCAAAACAGCTTTCAGGACTCGATATGGACACTACGAGTTCGTAGTGATGCCCTTCGGTCTAACCAACGCACCAGCAGTTTTCATGGACCTGATGAACCGGGTGTGTCGTCCTTATCTGGACAAGTTCGTCATTGTGTTCATTGAGGACATACTTGTCTACTCCAGAAGCGAAGAAGATCACAAACAGCACCTGCGGCTAGTGTTGGAAACCCTTAGATCCGAGAAGTTGTACGCGAAATTTTCCAAATGTGAATTCTGGATTCGGAAGGTAACTTTCCTCGGTCACGTCGTAAGCGAGGAGGGTATTCATGTGGATCCTTCCAAGATTAAAGCGATAGAGAATTGGTCGACACCAAAGACACCCACGAAAATTTGTCAATTCTTGGGTCTCGCCGGCTATTATCGGAGATTCATCCAGAACTTTTCCAGAATCGCCAAACCCTTAACCACTCTAACACAGAAAGGTGTACGCTTTTGTTGGAGTAAAAAGCAAGAAACCACATTCTAGACATTGAAGAAAGCCTTGTGCAGCGCGCCTGTTTTGTCCCTACCCGAAGGAACAGAGGACTTCGTTGTCTACTGCGATGCGTCTAATCAAGGCTTAGGTTGTGTGCTTATGCAAAGAGGAAAATTAATTGCTTATGCCTTTAGACAGCTGAAAGCACACGAGGTCAACTATACCACGCATGACTTGGAGTTAGGAGCCGTAGTCTTTGCACTGAAGATTTGGAGACATTATCTCTACGGGACCAAGTGTACGATCTTCACAGACCATAAGAGCCTGCAACACATCTTTGATCAGAAAGACTTGAACATGAGGCAACGGCGATGGGTAGAACTACTCAGCGATTATGAGTGTGAAATCCGTTACCATCCCGGCAAGGCAAATGTGGTAGCAGATGCCCTTAGCCGAAAAGAGAGTTCAAGCAGAAAAGTGAAGACCCTGACGATGACTATCCATTCCCACTTATCCATGCAAATCCGGGAAGCCCAGTTAGAGCCCTCAAACCTGAGAACGTGTGACTATCATCCTCAAATCCGGGAAGCCCAGTTAGAAGCCCTCAAATCCGGGAAGCCCAGTTAGAAGCCCAGTTAGAAAAGTGAAGACCCTGACGATGACTATCATCCTCAGACCGATGGACAGAGTGAGAGAACTATCCAAACTTTGGAAGACATGCTCAGGGCATGTGTCATCGATTTCGGAAAGTCGTGGGACACACATCTGCCTTTGATCGAGTTCTCGTACAACAACAGTTACCACACCAGCATCAAGACTGCCCCGTTTGAAGCCCTCTACGGTCGCAAGTGCAGATCCTCTCTGTGCTGGGCCGAGGTAGGGGACACACAGCTAGCCAAGCGTCGAGTCCCCAACAGTGCTCTCACTGGTCCTGAAATCATCCGCAAAACCACCAAGAAGATCATCCAAATCCGGGAACGATTGAAAGCTTCGCGAGATTGTCAAAAGAGTTACGCTGATAAAAGACGGAAGCCTCTGGAATTCTAGGTTAGAGACTGTTTCCTGTTGAAGGTCTCACCCTGGAAAGGCATGGTACACTTTGGAAAGCGTGGGAAACTTAATCTGAGGTACATTGGACCCTTCGAGATCCTCACCAGGATCGGTCCGGTAGCCTATAAACTTTATTTACCCCATGAGCTCAGTAAAATTCATCCTGTCTTCCATGTTTCAAACCTCAAGAAGTGCCTATCCGATGAAACCCTAGTGATTCCCTTAGACGAGATCGAGATCAACGAAAACTTGAACTTCTTGGAGGAACCGATCGAAATCATGGATTGAGAGGTCAAACGTACAAAGCAAAGCCGCATCCCGATAGTGAAGGTTCGCTAGAATGCCAAGCGGGGACCGGAATTCACTTGGGAGCGTGAAGACTCAATGAAACAGAAGTATCTGCATCTTTTTCCAGATCCATGATTTGTATCTTAATTTTGAATTTTGGGACGAAATTCTCTTTAACGGGGGATAATGTAACAACCCGAATTTCATACCATCATTTGTAATCCTTTTCGTTAATCCATTCGTCGTTTCCAATTTCGTTTCCGATTTCATTATTAAATTAGGTCGTATATTTGAGATTGCTATTATGACTTAATGGGTGTCCCAACGAATTTAGAACTCATTTTAACACCTCATTCTAGTAATCGGGAAATTTTTAGAATTAACCATATCGGGTTACGACAACTTGATCGGGTACGACCAAAAGCCCCGTCTAACGCCGGTATCGGGTAGAATTGCACCGTGTCCAAATCTTAGACACTATTTAAAGATGATTAAGCTTCCATTTGAAGCTTTTGCTCTCTCTCACTACTCTCTCTAGTCAATTGTATGGTTATGGAACTCGCAATTAGGATAACAAAGATTTACTTAATAGTAATAATGAATAAAATAATTAATTTACTTTGTATATATTAGTTTTATATATGTGTTAAAACTAATACATTTCACAAGGATAACCAGGTTTTCAGTATACATCTTTCACATTTGGTAACCAATATTCAGGAAAATATGGGATTTTCCTGGGGAACATTTGTATATAACCAGAAAAGTGTAACAAACCAGATAAATAAATTTTACATTTCACAAGGGTAAACATGTTTTTAGTGTACATCTTTACATTGCATTTTGGGATTCAATAACCAACTTTTAAGAAAATATGGGATTTTCTTTGTGTGTAACATTTTCAGAAACGGAAAGGAACTTGTACATTTCACAAAACAAAACCACTTATGAACTCACCAGCGTTATGCTGATTTTCAAATCGCTTGTATTCTCAGGTCCGCATTAGACAGGTACCCGATGATCCCTTTTCTCGAAGATGGAGTGCGTGGAAGACTCGTCTTATTTTGTTCATATATACTATGTATCACTTGTACAACTTACTTATGAAACAAATGTAAACTTTAATATATGTAATGTAATGGTTGTTTACTTTACTTACTATGTGCATTGGATTTGATACTCAACATGGAGTCAACCCCGAAAATGTTTCCGCCTTCGGTTTTCGGGGTGTGACAATATATATATATATATATATATATATATATATATATATATATATATTAGGTGTAAAACCCGTGTATTACATGGGTTGCTTAAAGAAAATAAACTATTAAAATGTTAATAATAAATAATTTTTAAAATCAAATTTTGAAATAAGGAATGAAAAACATACTAATTGCAATTTAGTATCATATTTATTACATTTGATACTTTACATATATAAGTATAAGTATTATGTGGCTTTTTAATATTAAACATTGAAAAAACCATAAATTGACATGTGGATATTATTTATTTAAAAAATATCACAAAATGATCTGTGTCAAAAGTCATTAGAGATTGACATGTGGCAAAATGATCTTCATTTATTGTACTATATATGTATGTATATATATATATATATATACATATATATATATATATATATATATATATATATATATATCGTACTTAATAAATGAAAATAATTTTGCCAATTGTCATTTTGACAAATGACATTTTCTAGAATTTTTAAAATTGTTATTTACCACTTGTCATTTTTCTGGATTTCAATTTTCTTAAAATAAATTTCCAAAAAATTTTAGTGGGTTATATATATATATATATATATATATATATATATATATATATATATATATATATATATATATATATATATATATATAAGGTTATCATTCTATTAATTTCATAATAAAATTTCATAAATGCTCCAAACGATATGATTTGTTTCATAAATGCTCTAAAAGATTACATTGTGTGATGGAAAAGCCTTATATATATATATATATATATATATATATATATATATATATATATATTTATATATATTTATATATAATGTTAAATGTTGTCATCAATTATCTCTCTCTCTCTCTCTCTCTCTGTATATATATATATATATATATATATATATATATATATATATATATATATATATATATATATATATATATATATCATTATTATTTCATTATATACTTATAAAGCTTGCATTTTTTCTTGAACCACATTCATTTGAAACTCCCATGACATTTCAATTTCTTTCTAATAATTATTATAAGTTGGTTAATAAGGTTAAATAAATATCAAACCTAAAGTGTAATCATATATAAACTAAATTTCAATATTAAAAAAATATATTTTCTTCTACTTATAAAGTTTGTTTTTAACTTTTAACATATTATACTTAAGTTATTAGGTCTAATATGTTTTATGTAGACTACTATCATTTTAAAGCTATAATTTTTGATCAGCTTGTATAAAATACTTAAATTGCTAATTTAAATATAACCTTATAGGATCAACTTAAATATAAAATTTAGTTCAACTTAAACAAACCAAAGAATATTTTGTAAATAGTTAAAAGTGATAAATTGTAGTGTCTTTCTAATAATGATTATAAATTGGTTAATAAGGATAAATAAGTATCAAACCTAAAGTCTAATAAAAAATAAACTAAAATTTAATATTAAAATAATATTTTTACTTCTACTTATAAAGTTATGTCTTTAACTTTTAACATATTATATTTAATTTATTAGATTAATATGTTGTTGTATATAAACCATTATCGGTTTAAAGCTACAACTTTTGAACTGTATTGACAAAATGCTTAAATTGTTAATTTAAATATAACAATGCAGGGTCAACTTCAATATAAATTTCAGTTCCACTTAATAAAACCCAAAGAATATTTTTTGAATAGGGAAATGTAATAAATTGTAGTGCTAAATGCAAAAACTAAATTATAATATCAATTCACTAAAATATTTCTAAAGATATTTTTATAATCGTTAAAAGTTTTAAAATATATAGCTTAAAATAACGTATAATAACAATAGTTAAAAATAACTCTATATCAATGATTATATTGTTACCTTTAAAATAAAAAAAAATATTTGATGTTTTAAATAATTACACTGATAGAAATTAAAACGTTAAGCAAATAAATCTTAAAAATGAATTAACAATAACAACAACTATAAATAATATTAAACCATATATTATATTTAATTTTATTCATGAGTAACCCGCAGGTAGATGTCATTCAAAAGATTGAAATTATGCAATTTTAATATATGTATATATTATCATATAATTCAAAATAATCAATATACTATATCAACTTAGTATACGAATTATTATATAAAATTTAACAACGACATTATTGTTATATTTAAAAAGCATATATTTGTAAAGACTTTAGCTATATAGATGTTTCTGCGCAACGCGCGGTCAATCGCCTAGTATGTATATATATATATATATATATATATATATATATATATATATATATATATATATATATATATATATATATATATGGCTAGGTTCATGTGTTTCATGCATTTATTGTGTGCTAGAATGCACCAATAGGAATTTAGTAAATTAAATAATTATTTAATTAAATAAACATTATTATTAAATGATTTCCATATGTGTATGTCTATTAAATGATATTCATAATTGCTATTCTTTTTTTGGAAACTAATTAAATTTGTTATTAATGTCGTAACATTCTTTCAGAATGAATTCGCATCTAGGTTTTCATATATGGGTTGGTGTTTTATTTATGAACTCACTCATTTAAAATACAACAAAGTTGAATAGAATATGAAGAACGATAGTGCATTCTACTAGAATACACTCTAATTCTATTAAAATACACTCTCGTTCTTCTAGAATAAACTTTCATTCTACTAGAATACACTCCCGTTCTTTATATTAGATGACAACATCTAATATTTAACTATCAGAAGAGTTGTTGATATTTGATACCCATATAATATCATCCGTTAGAAAATATTTATATTAAAATCTAGACATTAAAATTCATGTGGTATAAAAATATTTAATTTGATAATGGACTATATAGATGAAGTAGATTCTACACGAGAAAGAAATACTAGATAACAAAACAGGATCAATTAATGTATAAGTCCTAGCCCTCACTAAAACACTTTTGTTCAAGCCAAGATACTAAGCAACTAGTCTTTTCAACTTGTCTTTTAATACCTATTGAAATATCCCTCACATAAATAAATTTAAAATCTCTTTAGAATTTAATTTACAACGTAAATCATGTTTAAAATTTAATAGTTTAACTATTGTGTAAATAGTTTCCTCACATATCATTAATATTAATAAATGTACAGGGACGAAACTATTTACACAATAGTTAAACTATTAAATTTAAACATGATTTACTTTGTAAATTAAATTCTAAAGACATTTTAAATTTATTTATGTGAGGCATATTTCAATAGGTATCAAAAGAAATGAAAATAATTTTGTCAGTTGTCATTTTCTCATTCATTTTTAACAAATATCATTTTCTAGAATTTTTAAAATTGTTATTTACCACTTGTCATTTTTAGCGATTTCAATTTTTTTAACATAAATTTCCAAAAAATTTTAATTGACTATATATATGTAAGGTTATCATTCTATTAGTTTCATAATAAAATCTCATAAATACTCCAAACGATCTGATTTCTTACATAAATGCTCAAAATGATTACATTTTGTTATGGAAAAACATTATTTTATAAACTATTTAATGTTTATATATATATATATATATATATATATATATATATATATATATATATATATATATATGCATATTAAATTTTTATTTTTAATAAACCCGTTTAATAGATGGGTCTCACACCTAGTGTGTGTGTATATATATATATATATATATATATATATATATATATATAATGTTAAATGTTGTCATCAATTATCTCTCTCTATTTCATTCTCTCTCTCTCTCTCTCTCAATATATATATATATATATATATATATATATATATAGCTTGGTTCATATGTTTCTTGCATTTATTTAGTGTTAAAATGCACCAATAAGTATTTAGTAATTTAAATAATTATTTAACTAAATAAATATAAAATGTTTTCCATAATTTTATGTATATTAAATGATATCCATAATTACAATTCTTTTTTTTTGGAAACTAATTAAATTGGTTATTAATGTCAGTAATAACATTTTTTCTGAATGAATTTCCATCTAGGTTTTCATGTATGGGTTCATGTTTTATTTATGGACTCACTCATTTAAAATACAACAAAGTTGAATACAATATGAAGAATGATAGTGTATTCTACTAGAATACACTCTCATTCTGTTAAAATATACTCTCGTTTTTCTATAATAAACCTTCATTCGACTAGAATACACTCCCGTTCTTTAACTATCAGAAGAATTGTTGATATTTAATACCCATATAATATCATCTGTTAGAAAATATTTATATTAGAATCTAGACATTAAAATTCATATGGTATAAAAATATTTAATTTGATAATTAACTCTATATATCAAGTATATTCTACATGAGAAACGAATACTACATAACAAAACACGATCAAATGAATGTATAAGTCCTAGCCCTCACAAAAACACTTTTGTTCAAGTCAAGATACTAACTAAGCATCTAGTTCTTTTAAAGTTTTCTTTAGATACCTATTGAAATATCCCTCACATAAATAAGTTTAAAATGTCTTTAGAATTTAATTACAAAGTAAATCATGTTTAAATTTTAATAGTTTAACTATTGTCAAAATAGTTTCGTCTCTAGACATTTATTAAAGGTTAATGATATGTGATGTAGTAACATTTTAATAACAAGAGTTCAAAATATCCCATTACAAAATATATGGTCAATATTAAAATTCCATTTTCTTCCATTCTACGTTACCCCCCCCCCCCCCCCCCACACACACACACACACACATATATATATATATATATATATATATATATATATGAAACATTGGATGACATATTAACGGTTTAACAATTAGAGATGCTAATATATGACTCAATTATAACATTATCTATTGAAACTATTTAGATTAAAATATTTACATTAAACTGAATGTGGTATACAAGTTTAAAACTTAATATTTTAACTGTTGTGTAAGTAGTTTCGTCCCAAAGTTCTAAAAGATTATCAAAGCTAAATTGATCTATTAGGTTGTAACATTTTAGTAAAAAAAAGATTTCAATGTCTTTCAATACAAAGTATACCGTCTTCTAAAAATTCTATGTTCTTCCTTTCTATGTAATTAATCAAAATCTAATTTGAGGTGTAATGTGCAACATAGATGTACACAATGAAATATTACCCATAATTTTTGGTAATGGAATAAAATCCTACGTCGTTTTTAAATTTTTGTAAGCAGGACAAGATTCTATCATAATTTCATTGGTATATGTTTTTGTATTCTCCAATGTTAGAAATACAATATTTTTCTATTCATAAATGAAATACATTTACTCACTTATAACACGAAATGGATGGAAGTTTAGCTTTCAATATTTAATTGAAAAGAAGACCAAAAACAAGACAAATAGTAGAAAACGATTAACAAAAATTATATATCATGTTACGTGAGAAGTTAAGAAGCATAGATTGTTGAGCTTTATATCTTCATCATAACAAACTTCTAGAACATGTTAAGTGTTCATAGCATTTCACCAGATTGTTTTATATTTCTATAAATATTTGATGAATTGCCATGAACATTAGCATGTTATAGTAACTTATCCCAACCAATTGAACTTGCTCTCAACTTTCCTTCGTTAAATCGTATGTTCACTTTCATAGTAAGCAAATATTATTTTCAACATTATTGTTGAATGCAAGAGTAATGTGAATGAAAATGTTTGATGGTTTACATATTTTAACAGTTGTTTTTATAGCAGTGTTGATTACTATTGTATCTCAAAAAATAAAATGTTAGATATTGTCTTCAAATTTTGTCCATATATATATATATATATATATATATATATATATATATATATATATATATATATATATATATATATATATATATATATCTATATACATACTAGGTTAAAACCCGTGTAACACATGGGGAAAACAACTTAAGATTTCGTACTATATATGATAGATAAACCAATGAAACTATGTTGCTTATGAAATTGTTGTAAACAAATCTCATGCGAATTTAGTTGCTTAATCTAAATCATTTCATAGAGAAATGACGATTATAATTTCTGCCTTATAACACAGATGGAGTATTTTTACTATTAGTTATATCAAATTCCAACTATTGGATGGATATAATTATCTTTTGTCTTTCTATAGCAGGTATTGATGGCTTCTCAATAAGAATTTCACCTTAACAGTTCATTGGGGCTTTGAGATCTGTTTGAAGAGACTCTTTGATGGTTCTGAACACATCTTTACTTGATTAAGTAAATGACAACAATTTTTGCTTCTTCAGCCTATCATCACAAACATAAACCAATATAAAGAATCCCTACTAAATTCGTTGTATAACACAATTCCTTTATAGTCGAATTCTAAAAAAACTCAACATTGTTAATAGCCGTAGTCATCATCATCACCATCATTTATATTAATAACTTTTCCGTCCTCTTGTACCTTCTCTACATATCCATGTCAAAACCATAAAGGTAGGCAAGGAAATCTCAGAAAATTACATATAATCTAAACCATCATATTGACAGGAACTTGGCATAAAATAACATGCTTGTAAGAACTTAAATTGATGATTACTTTGATAAGGAAGATAGATGTTTTAGTAGATGAAAGTATTCTCATGTCAGGTCCAAAAAAAATGATAACATTTAGAATTCAAACTGTGACATAGACATTCATTCATTTTATATCATGGTTTGAAATATGTTTGCAGTTTTTATACAAATAAACAAATATGCATCACTTGCATTACCAAAATTGGATGAAACAAACTTTATTGCCTACAAATATACTCGTTCTAGCTTTTAAATGTTTAAAAATTTCTAAAGGTCCACCATCATAAATAACTTAATTATTGTATAAGAATGTTGGACAAACCTAGTCAATGCGGGAACATGAGAAACTACCCAGATTAAATTTTCTGTAAATGACGTTATACATTATAATAGTAGTCACATCCGTTATTTCCAAATTATCTTATATCTATATCCATGGATTCAAGAAATTTTAAAGACAAACGATTCTCAAATTGATGAAATAATAGCACAAATTGCATATGAGAGTTACAATTTCAGGGGAAAATAAAAACCTATTTCTCCATTCAAAATAAAAGTCTTTCTAAACCTCACAGTAAGTAAAATTAAAAGTAGACGAACATTCCTTGTAAATTAGGGCTTGAGTGGTATTGCGAACATGCCAATGTCTAGAAGGAAAGCGGAGGTTTCCTTTCTTATTTCTTGCGATCGTGATTATGAAGTTTCAAAAAATCCACGATTTGGTTATGAAGTTTCATAGATGTGGTTACATTGAACTTGCTTGATTTGTAAACGATCCTGAAGCAATAGTCATAAGATGCAAGTTCAAAATACAAACATGGCAAAGATTGTGGGCTGTGAGCATTTCAATAATATTCGTCTAAGCTATTATTACCTTTTAAGTTTTGAAGAACAAAATTGGGGTCGAAATCTTTGTTATACTTATAAGAAGGTTCTTGCAATAGTTCGTTCTCTTTCTGATTCTGCAAATCAGCGGCTAACCCCTTTATTTTTCATTTTTAGTTCAAAAGTTTTAAATTTCGCTGAGGAGAATGGTGCCTAAAAAAAAAGAAGGAATATATTAGGGTCTGATGATAATAACCAATGAATAAACCAATAAGAAAGCATAAATTTGGGAAGAACATGAATTGTTGATCGAGGGTTGGCAAAATATATATATCCGTGAAGTGTCGATAGTTGTTGATGTGGAGATTGTTTCAAGGGTACTCGAGCTGACTGATGGAGATGGTGGTGGTAGGCAGCGACATTGGTGGCAACAATGGGCATCCAAGTGATTTCAAATTTTGAACACAAAATGAATTTCAGTATCAATTTTAGGATCCAAGACTTTTGGCCTAAATAGGATTCATTTATTAGAATAGGTAGATATATATAAAATAGTAAATGACAATATCTAACATTTAACTATTATTTTGATATTTGACACCCATATAATATCATCCATTTTTTACTATCTATACATTAAAGTTAATGTGGTATAAAAATATTTAATTTGATACTAGACTCTAATAAATTAATAATACACCAGAAAGTTATACTCGGTAACAAAACAAGATCGAATGAATGTATAAGTCCTAACCTTCATAAAAACACTTTTGGTTAAATCTAGATACTAACTAAGCGTCTAGGCCAACGGTATCTAATGTTGTCCTCCCTCCTTGAGGTCGAGGATTCAAGTCTCACTTTAGACATAAGTGGAATAATTTAGGAATAGTTTAGTATTTTTGTTAACTATTTACACAATAGTTAAACTATTAGAATTTAAACATGATTTACTTTGTAAATTAAATTCTAAAGACATTTTAAATTTATTTATGTGAGGGTAATTTCAATAGGTATCAAAAGAAATGAAAATAATTTTGCCACTTGTCATGTTCTCATTCATTTTGACAAATGTCATTTTCTAGAATTTTTAAAATTGTTATTTACAACTTGTCATTTTTTCGGGATTTCAATTTTCTTAAAATAAATTTCCAAAAAATTTTAATGGGTTATATATATGTAAGGTTATCGTTCTATTAATATAATAATAAAATTTCATAAATGATTCAAACGATCTGAATTCTTTCATAAATGCTTTAAACGATTACATTTTGTTATGGAAAAACATTATTTTATAAAATATTTAATGTTTTTATATATTCATATTAAATTTTTCATATTAAATTTCTATTTTTCTCTTTCTCTCTCTCTCTCTCTCTCTCTCTATATATATATATATATATATATATATATATATATATATATATATATATATATATATATATATATATATATATATATATATATATATATATATGGCTAGGTTCATGTGTTTTTCATGCATTTATTGTGCGCTAAAATATAACAATATGATTTAGTAAATTAAATAATTATTTAATTAAATAAAGGTTATTATTAAATTATTTCCATAATTGTATGTATATTAAATGATATGCATAATTATAATTCTTTTTTATGGAAACTAATTAAATTTGTTATTAATGTCAGTAATAACATTATTTCAGAATGAATTTGCATCTAGGTTTTTATATATGGGGTGGTGTTTTATTTATGGTTTCGTTCATTTAAAATACAACAAAGTTGAATAGAATATGAAGAACGATAGTGTATTCTACTAAAATTCACTCTCATTCTGTTAAAATATACTCTAGTTCTTCTAGAATATACTTTCATACTACTATAATACTCTCTAGTTCTTTATATTGGATGACAACATCTAATATTTAGCTATCAAAAGAGTTTTCATATTTGATACCCATATAATATCATCTGTTAGAAAATATTTACATTAAAATCTAGACATTAAAATTCATGTGGTATAAAAGAATTTAGTTTGAAAATAGACTCTATATATCAAGTAGATTCTACACGAGAAAGGAATACTAGATAACAAAACAGGATTAAATGAATGTATAAGTCCTAGTCCTCAGAAAAACAATTTTGTTAAAGTCAAGATACTAACTAAGCATCTAGTTCTTTTAAACTTATCTTTTGATACCTATTGAGATATTCCTCACATAAATAAAATTAAAATGTCTTTAGAATTTAATGTACAAAGTAAATCATGTTTAAAATTTAATAATTTAACTATTGTGTAAATATTTTCGTCCCTATACATTTATTAAAGGTTAATGATATGTGATGTAGTAACATTTTAATAACAAGAGTTCAAAATATTCCATTACAAAATATATGGTCATTATTAAAATTCCATTTTCTTCCATTCTACGTTACACCCTCCACTTACCCCCCCCCCCCCCCCACACACACACACAAACACACAAACACAAATATATATATATATATATATATATATATATATATATATATATATATATATATATATATATATATATATATACATATGAAACATTGGATGACATATCAACGGATTAACTATTAGAGATGTTGATATTTGACTCCAATATAACATTATCTGATTGAGACTATTTAGATTAAAATATTTACATTAAAATGAATTTGGTATACACGTATTTAATTTTATACTTGACTCTAACAAATGGATTATACACGATGATGTAACAATCAATAACAAAACACGATTGAATGAAACTATCAGTCCTAACATTTACTATAGCACTTGAGTTTAAATCTAGATACAAACAAAGTAACTAATTCAATTAAACTAATATTTTCATACTTACTCAAACATCCCCCACACAATTAAAGTTAAAATATATTTTGAAATCTATTTCAATGTAAAACAAGTTTAAAGTTTAATAGTTTAACTATTGTGTAAATAGTTTCGTCCCAAATTTCTAAAACATTATCAAAGCTAATTGATCTATTAGTTTGTAACATTTTAGTTAAGAAAGATTTCATAGTCTTCCAATACAAAGTATATCGTCTTCTAAAAATTCTATGTTCTTCCTTTCTATGTAATTCATCAAAATCTAATTTGAGGTGTAATGTACAACATAGATGCACACAATGAAATATTACCCATAACTTTTGGTAATTGAATTAAATCTTACGTCGTTTTTTAATTTTTGTAAGCAGGATAACATTCTATCATAATTTCATTGGTATATGTTTTCGTATTCTCCAATGTAAAAAATACAATATTTTTCTAGTCGTAAATGAAATACATTTACTCACTTATAACACGAAATGGATGGAATCTTAGCATTCAATATTTAATTGAAAACAAGACAAAAAACAAGCTAAAAAGTAGAAAACAATTAACAAAATTTATATATCATGTTACGTGAGAAGTAAAGAAGTATAGCTTGTTGAACTTTATGTCTTCATCATAACAAACTTCTAGAACATGTTAAGTGTTCATAGCATTTCACCAAATTGTTTTATAATTCTATAAATATTTGATGAATTGCCATGAACATTATCATGTTATAGCAACTTATCCCAACCTGTTGAACTTTCTCCCAACTTTACTTCATTACATCATATATGCACTTTCATAGTAAGCAAATATTCTTTTCAACACCATTGTTGAATTCAAGAGTAATGTGAATGAAAATGTTTGATGGTTTACATATTCTAACCATTATTTTTATAGCAGTTTTGATTACTATTTTATCTCAAAAAAAATAAATGTTAGATATTGTCTTCAAATGTCTTCCATATATATATATATATATATATATATATATATATATATATATATATATATATACTAGGTTAAAACCCGTGTAACACACGGGGAAAACAACTTAAGATTTGATACTTTATATGATAGATAAACCAATGAAACCACGTTTCAAGAAGAATATTAAATATTTCAACTATATAAAAATATGAAATATAATAAACATTTATTCTAAAGGTTTAATAATTATTCCAGTAGATGACAATCATATTTACAAAGAAAAACAAATTATAATAGATTTATTTATTTAGGTAATTTTTTATAATTCATATTATAATTTCTTTGACCTCTTTCTAACTATTTCTTATATCCCGTAGATTTAATGGAAACATAGTTATCACTGCTTTCCTTATAAGCATATACTTCTATTTAAAATAAATTTGCTTTCGTTTTACATTCATAAGGTATTAAATCACAGTGTCAAAGGAATATAATCATACGTGTATGCATCATTGGCATTACTAAAACAAACTTGATTTCCTACAAATATACTCGTTCTAGCTTTTAAATGTTTAAAAATTCCTAAAGATCCATCATCATAAATGACTTAATTGTTGTATAAGAATGTTGGACAAACCTAGTCAATGCGGGAACATGAGAAACTACCCAGATTAAATTTGCTGTAAATGACGTTATACATTATAATAGTAGTCAAATCCGTTATTTCCAAATTATCTTATATCTATATCCATACATTCAAGAAATTTTAAAGACAAACGATTCCCAAATTGATGAAATAATAGCACAAATTGCATATAAGAGTTACAATTTTAGGGGAAAATAGAAACCTATTTCTACATTCAAAATAAAAGTCTTTCTAAACCTCGCAGTAAGTAAAATTAAAAGTAGACAAACTTTCCTTGTAAATTAGGGCTTGAGTGGTATTGCGAACATGCCAATGTCTAGAAGGAAAGCGGAGGTTTCCTTTCTTATTTCTTGCGATCGTGATTATGAAGTTTCAAAAAATCCATGATTTGGTTATGTAGTTTCATAGATGTGGTTACATTGAACTTGCTCGATTTGTAAAAGATCCTGAAGTCATAGTCATAAAATGCCAGTTCAAAATACAAACATGGCAAAGATTGTGGGTTGTGCGCATTTCAATAATATACGTGTAAGCTATTATTACCTTTTAGGTTTTGAAGAACAAAATTGAGGTCGAAATCTTTGTTATACTTATAAGAAGGTTCTTGCAATAGTTCGTTCTCTTTCTGATTCTGCAAATCAACGGCTAACCCCTTTATTTTTTATTTTTAGTTCAAAAGTTTTAAATTTCGTTGAGGAGAATGGTACCTTAAAAAGAAGAAGGAATATATTAGGATCTGATGATAATAACCAATAAATAAACCAATAAGAGTGCATAAATTTAGGAAGAACATGAATTGTTTTACTATTTTATGTAAAACAAGTTTAAAGTTTAATAGTTTAACTATTGTGTAAATAGTTTCGTCCCAAATTTCTAAAAGATTATCAAATCTAAATTATCTATTAGTTTGTAACATTTTAGTAAAGAAAGATTTCATAGTCTTCCAATACAAAGTATATCGTCTTCTAAAAATTCTATGTTCTTCCTTTCTATGTAATTAATCAAAATCTAATTTGAGGTGTAATGTACAATATAGATGCACACAATGAAATATTACCCATACTTTTTGGTAATTGAATTAAATCGTACTTCGTTTTTTAATTTTTGTAAGCAGGATAAGATTCTATCATAATGTCATTGGTATATGTTTTTGTATTCTCCAATGTAAAAAATACAATATTTTTCTAGTCGTAAATGAAATACATTTACTCACTTATAAGACAAAATGGATGGAATCTTAGCTTTCAATATTTAATTGAAAACAAGACAAAAAACAAGCTAAAAAGTAGAAAACAATTAAAAAAATTTATACATCATGTTACGTGAGAAGTTAAGAAGCATAGATTGTTGAACTTTATGTCTTCATCATAACAAACTTCTAGAACATGTTAAGTGTTCATAGCATTTCACCAAATTGTTTTATAATTCTATAAATATTTGATGAATTGCCATGAACATTAGCATGTTATAGCAACTTATCCCAACCTATTGAACTTTCTCTCAACTTTACTTCATTACATCGTATATGCACTTTCATAGTAAGCAAATATTCTTTTCAACACCATTGTTTAATTCAAGAGTAATGTGAATGAAAATGTTTGATGGATTACATATTCTAACCGTTGTTTTTATAGCAGTTTTGATTACTATTTTATCTCAAAAAAAATAAATGTTAGATATTGTCTTCAAATGTTTTCCACACACACACACACAGACACACACACACACACACACATATATATATATATATATATATATATATATATATATATATATATATAGTTTTGATTACTATTTTATCTGAAAAAAAATGTTAGATATTGTCTTGAAATGTTTTCCATATATATATATATATATATATATATATATATATATATATATATATATATATATATATACTAGGTTAAAACCCGTGTAACACATGTGGAAAACAACTTAAGATTTGATACTATATATGATTGATAAACCAATGAAACTACGTTTGAAGAAGAATACTAGATATTTTAACTATATAAAAATATGAAATAGAATAAACGTTTACTATAGAGGTTTAATAATTATTCCAGTAGATGACAATCATATTTACAAAGAAAAACAAATTATAATAGATTTATTTATTTAGGTAATTTTTTATAATTCATATTTTAATTTCTTTGACCTCTTTCTAACTATTTCTTATATCCCGTAGATTTAATGGAAACATAGTTATCACTGCTTTCCTTATAAGCATATACTTCAATTTAAGATAAATTTGCTTTCGTTTTACATTCATAAGGTATTAAATCACAGTGTCAAAGGAATATAATCATACGTGTATGC
The DNA here is from genome assembly GCF_002870075.4 of Lactuca sativa. NCBI lineage: Eukaryota > Viridiplantae > Streptophyta > Magnoliopsida > Asterales > Asteraceae > Lactuca > Lactuca sativa. The sequence continues at coordinate 116,833,017 of NC_056631.2, forward strand.
ATCATTGGCATTACTAAAACAAACTTGATTTCCTACAAATATACTCGTTCTAGCTTTTAAATGTTTAAAACTTCCTAAAGATCCATCATCATAAATGACTTAATTGTTGTATAAGAATGTTGGACAAACCTAGTCAATGCGGGAACATGAGAAACTACCCAGATTAAATTTGTTGTAAATGACGTTATACATTATAATAGTAGTCAAATCTATTATTTCCAAATTATCTTATATCTATATCCATACATTCAAGAAATTTTAAAGACAAACGATTCTCAAATTGATGAAATAATAGCACAAATTGCATATGAGAGTTACAATTTCAAGGGAAAATAAAAACCTATTTCTACATTCAAAATAAAAGTCTTTCTAAACCTCGCAGTAAGTAAAATTAAAAGTAGACGAACTTTCCTTGTAAATTAGGGCTTGAGTGGTATTGCGAACACGCCAATGTCTAGAAGGAAAGCGGAGGTTTCCTTTCTTATTTCTTGCGATCGTGATTATGAAGTTTCAAAAAATCCACGATTTGGTTATGAAGTTTCATAGATGTGGTTACATTGAACTTGCTCGATTTGTAAAAGATCCTGAAGCCATAGTCATAAGATGCAAGTTCAAAATACAAACATGGCAAAGATTGTGGGTTGTGCGCATTTCAATAATATACGTGTAAGCTATTATTACCTTTTAGGTTTTGAAGAACAAAATTGAGGTCGAAATGTTTGTTATACTTATAAGAAGGTTCTTGCAATAGTTCGTTCTCTTTCTGATTCTTCAAATCAACGGCTAACCCCTTTATTTTTTATTTTTAGTTCAAAAGTTTTAAATTTCGTTGAGGAGAATGGTACCTAAAAAAGAAGAAGGAATATATTAGGGTCTGATGATAATAACCAATGAATAAACCAATAAGAGAGCATAAATTTGGGAAGAACATGAATTGTTGATCGAAGGTTGGCAAGATATATATAGTGAAGTGCCGACAGTTGTTGATGTGGAGATTATTTTAAGGGTACTCGAGCTGGCTGATGGAGATGACGAAGGTGGAGGTAGGCAGCGACGTTGGTGGCGACAGTGGGCATCCATGTGATTCAAATTTTGAACGCAAAATTAATTTCAGTATCAATTTTAGGATCCAAGACTTTTGGATTCTCTAATTTGAACTCCTTAATTTTAGGGACGATATTGATGAAGGATCCGAGTATATTTACGTTTCCTAATTTTCAGAAATGAAATTGCACGGTACGAATAGGCGGGAAAAGAAAAAATGGTTTAATATAATGATGTCATGTGGCAAAAATATAATGTAGAAGGATGCATGTGGCCTAAATAGGATTCATTTATTAGAATAGGTAGATATATATAAAATAGTAAATGACAATATCTAACATTTAACTATTATGTTGATATTTGACACCCATATAATATCATCCATTTTTTACTATCTATACATTAAAGTTAATGTGGTATAAAAATATTTAATTTGATACTAGACTCTAATAAATAAATAATACACCAGAAAGTTATACTCGGTAACTAAACAAAATCGAATGAATGTATAATTCCTAACCTTCATAAAAACACTTTTGGTTAAATCTATATACTAACTAAGTGTCTAGTTTAACGGTATCCAATGTTGTCCTCCATTTTTGAGGTCGAGGATTCAAGTCTCACTTTAGACATAAGTGGAATAATTTAGGAATAGTTTAGTATTTTTGTTAACTATTTACACAATAGTTAAACTATTAGAATTTAAACATGATTTAATTTGTAAATTAAATTCTAAAGACATTTTAAATTTATTTTTGTGAGGGTTATTTCAATAGGTATCAAAAGAAATGAAAATAATTTTGCCATTTGTCATGTTCTCATTCATTTTGACAAATGTCATTTTCTAGAATTTTTGAAATTGTTATTTACAACTTGTCATTTTTTCGGGATTTCAATTTTCTTAAAATAAATTTCCAAAAAATTTTAATGGGTTATATATATGTAAGGTTATCGTTCTATTAATTTCATAATAAAATTCTTAAATGATCCAAACGATCTGAATTCTTTCATAAATGCTTTAAATGATTACATTTTGTTATCGAAAAACATTATTTTATAAAATATTTAATGTTTTTATATATTCATATTAAATTTTTATTTTTAATAAACCTGTGTAATACATGGGTCTCACACCTAATTGTTAGGGTATAAATGTGGTAATAAGTCGAATTGTTAGTTGTATCGTTACGAAGGACCTCTAATCTTCGTAAGTAGAATCTTCGGATGTAATGTTATATTTACTAAGGCATTTTAATGAATAGTCTGAATGTCTAGTCCTTAGTATTGTGTTATGCTTTTGTACTCCTATAAATAGGAGACTGTACTGAGTGGGTACTTAACTTTCACATATTCTTTAAAGAGAATTACTTTGTACTCTGTAAAATCAAAAGCATAATATGAGCTGATCAACTATTATATTTACTCTCGTATTCATCGTATTTCTTCTTTCTTAATTCTTATGTGAATTGATCTTTAAACTCGATTTCAAATCTCATCAATTGGTATCAGAGCAGGAATCCTTTATGTGATCTGATTTTCATTCGATCAAAAAGGTTTTTGAATCTACTGTTTGATTCAAAAAGTTTCCGTCCTTTTTGAATTTGAAAATTTCATTTAGATCTCAATCTAGGATTTGATTCTGCAAAAATATTTGTTAATCGAGTGTTCGGTGTATAATTCTAAATTGAATTATACAATTTGATGTTCAAAATTCTCAAAAGTTTAGTATCATCTTGAAGTTTTTGTCCGTACAACAATGGCGTCATTCAATCTGAATTCGATGACATCATTTTCTCATTTGCTTGGATCATCCACAAAAATTCCAATGCTTATTCCAGAATATTATGATCAGTGGGCAGATCGTATGGAAGATTACTTGAACGGATTGGATGAAGAATTATGGAAATGCATCTCAGGAGAAATCAATCAACCTGCACAAGTTCAGCCAATCGGCATGTCTTCAAGCAGTTCAGAAGTTGATAATCAAACCGATCGTTTAAAACGTCTAGAGAAGAAATGCATGAGGGAATTAAGAGGTGCGTTGCTTCCTGTTGTGTACAATTATGTCAGAACATGCAAAACAGCTAAAGAAATCTGGAACAATCTCAAAGACAAATTTCAAGGGAGTGAAAAGACGAAGATCACATCTGTGAAAGAATGCCTGGTAGAACTCAAAGATTTCAGACAGAAAGAAAATGAGTCTATTGAAGCATACTATGATAGGTTCAACGAGTTAATCTATCGTTGTAATCATTATAGTATAATAAGGTCACCAATGGAGTACAATTTGATATTTGTAATGGGACTTCAAAAGGAGTGGAGAAGTGTGAGCATGATGGTGAAAAAAACAACAAAGTTTTGATACTTCGACTTTGAATGACTTGTACAATCAATTAAAATCTCATGAAAATGAAGTTAATGAAATAGCTGAAGAAGCTATAGCAAGTCTTGGTGGTCCTTTGGCTCTAGTTTCGAAGGTTTCAGAAAGAGAAAGTGAAAAATTGAAGTCTGATGAAGAAGAAGGTTTTTTGATGAATTCTGATGATGAGGCTGTTGCTTTTTACTCAAACAATAGAGTAAAGAAATTTTTTAAGAAACCTTTTAATCCAAAGAAGTCATTAGATTCGAAGGGTAGTTTTGAGAACAAAAACAAACTTGATGAAAAGAAAATAGAAATGAAGACAAATTCGAAGAATGAGATGGAGCAAATGAAGATGCTATTGAAAGGTGATACAGGGATCAATCGTCATTATTGCTATGGAGCAAATCATTTGGCAGTAGATTGCCTGTTGATGAAGAAGGAAGAAAAGAAGAGTAAAACAAAGGATGAAGCTTACTACACTGAGAAACTGGAGGAAGTAAAGAAGAAAGCGAAGAATTTGTCATTGGTGGCTCATGGAGAAACTGAATCGGATGGCACATATCAAATATGGTCTTCGGGTTCAGATGATGAAGAGATGAAAAATCCAACTCATGGAGCTATGTATGCAAAAATGGAAGAGGATTCAGATGATGAACAGACTGACGAAGTGTGTGGACAATGCTTCGTTTCGAAGTCTACTGACAAGTCGCCCATGACTACCAAGGTACGTAAAATTCTTGAATCTTTTAACATTCCAGTTTCTGCATATAATTCTGAGTTAGTATCTTTTGATGAAACCGTTACTTACTTTGATTCAATCATTGTGTCTGCTAGCAATGAAGCGAAAAAGTTAAGTGATCAATTACTAGAGACGAGAAAAATGTTGGATTCAAAAGTCACTAGGATTGATTACTTAGAATTGCAAGTTTCAAATATCATGGAAGATAGAGAAAAATTAGGAAAAGAAATAAACTTGTTGTTAGCTCAGAGAAATGTTTTTTGTAATTCAGCAAAAAGATTGTATGGAAAATTAACTGAGTTACATCATTCGTGTGAAATAAGTAAGGAACAACATAGAAAATTACTACCATTTTTAGCTTATGATAGAGCTAAGGTTGATAGTATTTCATATGATTGTGAAAAAGAAATTTCTGATTTCAACAAAGTTCCAGATGATAGGTTTAGATATGGAATTGCAAAAGTCGAAGATTATCTCGATGCTAATGATTTAGTAAAAATTGTAAATGAAACCTTAACTAAATCAGAACAACTTCGAATTTTGAAAAAGACTGAGAATTCTACATCTAATAGTGAAACTAATAATGCTAATATTGAAGAAAATTCTGATAATATTAGTGAAATTAGTGATTTAGAAGATGTAGATTGTTCACAGTTGTCTGTCATAAATGTTGCAAATTCATTTAAAGGGAAAGAAAAATGTGACGATTTATTAATGAAAATTGAAACTAATAAACCCTCAACTTCGAAAGTTTGTGATATGGAATATGTGGAAATACATGAGAGTCAAACGGATGATAGTGACAATGAAGAAGAAAATACAAATTCAAAGCAAAGTCAAAGGTTGAAAGAAATTGAAATTCCTCGAGTGGTTGTTGATCAAGTCTATTTGGATACACAAGAATTTGAGAAAATTCTTAGTGAAAAAGGTGCTCATTATCTTGAATCGAATACTGTTGTTTATCCAATCTTCAAATGCACTGATGATATTGTGTTCCCAAATCAAGTCTTCGTAACAACAAGTAATGTTGAAAATATAAAACCTGAATTCAAAAAGATGGTTGTGGAAGACAATATGCAAACATCAAATGAAGGATTCTTTTCAAATCAAAGTACAGTTGAAAATAATCTTACAAAGAATTCATATAAATTTCAACATCATAAACCAAAAAGAGTATGGATTGAAAAGTCAAAAGTTGAAAAGAAGGAAGTTGTCCCAACTGCAAATATGTTTTCAAAGCACGAAGATGTTAAAACAATTAACAAAGTGATAAAATTAAATTCAAAAGAATTTAAAGCTCAAGTTGAAAATTTTTCAAAGGAAAATAATATTTCGAAACATCAAGCAAGGAAAACAATTTTTTGGCAAACTGTTGAACCATCAAAAATGAGATCAACAAATTTTTCAAAAAGAAGAAAAGTTTTTAAAGAAAAATCAAAATCTCAAATTTTTTAAGAGAAAAGTGCTTTGTTTTCAAATAAAAATTCAAAAGTTTCATATGAAATAAAATCTACAATACCAAGAAATTTTTTTCAGAAAAAGGTTGGAAATCAAACTTCAAAGTTTCAAAACAAGACATCTTATCATGAATCATATCTTTCAAAACCAAAAGTTGATTATGTTCCAAATACAGCAAAATGTTATAATCCTTTGAAGAAACAAGCTGACAAAGTCTCATATGCAAAGGGAATAACAACAAAGAGAAATATTGATCATTGGTTGGAAGGAAAAGGAAAGATATACCAATCAAGTAAGTTTTCGAAAGAACAGATACATGAGGCGTATGACAAATATGCTAATCCTTCAACGAATGGTAGTTTATCATCTAAAGAGTCAAATATATCAGTTAAAGTTTGGCAGCCGGTCACAAGAGCAAAAAGGGAAAAATCACAAACTCAAGATGCGAAGGGTGAAATTAGTGAAAATTTGAATAGAATAAAAACTCATGTATCTAACCCTTCGAATGAAAATGTTAGATTTATAGACGGTTTTAAAACCAAAGTATATGATTGGGTTAATGGTTGTACTTTACAATTGAATCACAAACCTAATTTGAATGGACCCACCAAAGCTTGGGTACCTAAATTTTTCCAATGATTGCAGGTACTTTGTGACGAGCAATATGATAACAAGTGGTATATTGATAGTGGTTGCTCATGTCACATGACTGGGAAGAAGGAAAACTTGCGTGATTTTCGAAGCCTAGAAAATGGAGGAGTGGTTAAGTTTGGTAATAATCACAAATGCAAAGTCAAGGGTTATGGGAAGATAATGAATGGAAATTTCACAATCAACAGAGTTGCATTTGTTGAAGGTTTGCAACACAACTTGATAAGTGTTTCACAACTTGTTGTGGGCACTGGCAATCAAGTTCTTTTTAATGAAGAAGGAAGTGTCATTTCGAATGTCATGACTAAGGAAGTTTTACTTAAGTCAAAAAGAAAAGGTGATATGTTTACATTGGATATTGTTCCTATTGTAGGCAAACCTACTGTGTGTCTACTTACAAAGGCTGCTGCTGATGTTAGCTGGTTATGGCACAGGAGATTATCACATCTCAATTTTCGAAACATCAACAAACTTGTCATACAAGATCTGGTAAGAGGTTTACCCATTCTTAAATATGATAATGACAGTTTGTGTGCAGCTTGCGAAGTAGGGAAACAACACAAAAAAGGTCATCCAATCACAATATATTCGAAGCTTGTTGAACCCCTTGAACTCCTGCATATAGATTTATGTAGTCCTTCAACAGTTGCTACTCTTAACAAGAAAAGGTACATTTTGGTAATAGTAGATGATTTTTCAAGATTTACGTGGGTTTATTTTCTCAGGTTAAAATGCGAAGTTCCACAAATGATGATTGATTTTATCAAAAAGATGGAAGTTTCATTGAAGAAGACAGTTCGAAAAATTAAAAGTGATCATGGAACTGAATTCAAAAATCATGTCTTCGATACATTTCTGGTGGAAAAAGGAATTTCGCATAATTTTTCATCTCCTTATACACCACAACAAAATGGTGTAGTTGAGAGAAGAAATCGATCATTATGTGAAGCTGCAAGAACAATGTTGGCATTTTCAAATTTACCTCAATATCTTTGGGCTGAAGCTGTTTCAACTGCGTGTTTTACTCAAAATGGATCATTTATTCATAGACGGTTTAATGTTACTCCTTATGAAATCATCAATAATCGAAAACCTAATGTCAAATTTTTCCATGTTTTTGGATGCAGGTGTTTCATAATGAATCTCATGGATAATCTTTCGAAGTTTCAAACAAAAGCAGATGATGGAATTTTCTTGGGATATTCACACAATTCAATTGCTTATAGAGTGTTAAATAAGCGAACTCGCAAAGTGGAAGAAACTTTTAATTTGACATTTGATGATCATTACATTAAAAAGTCTAATCATAAATTTGTGAATTATCCTATTTTGCAAAATTCTTCAAATATAGATGATTCAATTGAAATGAATGATGTTGATTATGATTCGATTTTCGGTATTTCAGATCAACCAATTGATGCAGAAAGAAATGCAACTGATAATCAAACATCAGAAAATTCGAAGTATAACAATGATTCAACTTCAAATTTGAATCTAAACCCAAATGCACAAGCTGATGATCCAGTGGAGGGGGAGCACTTGGATTCAAATACTTTTGTTGAGGGGGAGCGTTATAGTGAACGAGATAACATGTCAACAAATGTTAGTGTCGAAGAGGAGCAAATTCTTGAAGAAGAACCGATCAGTGAACCAGAGCAAAATATCGAAACAGAGTCAATCATCGAGGGGGAGCTCATACTAGAAAATGATCCAATTCTTGAAGAAGAACATTTTGATGATGCTGATGATTCTATTTCTATAAATGGATCAGAAACAGATGTAATGTTCGAAGATGCACTTTTGGATTTTGATCCTAATTATCCACCATTGGATAAATGGACAAGAAATCATCCAAAAGATCAAATTCTTGGTGATCCACAAGCAGGAATCATGACAAGAGCACAACTTCATGCACGAAATGAGGTACTGAACAATCATCAAGAGTTCTGCATGTTTCATGTTTTTATTTCCAAAATTGAACCAAAGACAGTTAAGATTGCAATGGAACACTCTGATTGGGTTGTTGCTATGCAAGCTGAATTGTCTGAATTCGAAAGAAACAAGGTTTGGAGATTAATTCCAAAACCTGATGATGTGTCAGTTGTTGGACTTAAATGGATTTATAAAAACAAAACTGACAAAGATGGAAACATTATTCGAAATAAGGCCAGACTTGTTATTAAAGGATATTCTCAACATGAAGGAATTGATTACGAAGAAACATTTGCCCCTGTCGCAAGACTCGAGGCTGTTCGTATTTTTCTGGCTTTTGCAGCTCATAAAGATTTTGATGTCTATCAAATGGATGTCAAATGTGCATTCTTAAATGGAGAACTCGAAGAAACGGTATATGTTGAACAACCTCCAGGTTTTATAAACTCAGAGCATCCTGATCATGTTTATATTTTAGATAAAGTTGTATATAGGTTAAAACAAGCACCAAGAGCATAGTATGCAACTCTAACATCATTTTTGAAACAATCTAAATTTAAACAAGGTTCAGTTGATCCCACTTTATTTCGAAAGAAAATTGGAAATCATCTGATGCTTGTTCAAATTTATGTTGATGATATAATTTTTGGCTCAACTGACCCTGCTTTATCTAAAGAATTCGAAGATTTGATGAAAAACAAATTTGAAATGAGTATGATGGGCAAAATTAATAACTTTTTGGGTTTGAATATTAGACAAAACAGGGAAGGCATATTCATTAATCAAGAGAAATATACGAAGAATTTGTTGGAAAAGTTTGGAATGACAAATAGCACAAGGTTACGAATACCAATGGCAACGGGCATAAAGCTAACTCCTTCGTTAGATAAATCTGCTATTGATATTACTTTATATCGAAGCATGATTGGGTCTTTATTGTATTTAACTGCAAGTAGACCTGATATTATGTATTATGTTTGTAATTGTGCAAGGTATCAATCAAATCCACGTGAACCACATCTCATAGCAGTAAAGAATATTTTCCGATATTTGAAAGGTACTACTTCGTTAGGATTGTGGTATCCTTCGAAAACAGGGTTCTTTGTACAAGCTTATTCGGATGCGGATCTTGGAGGATGCAGTCTTGATCGTTAAAGCACAACTGGTGGGTGTCAATTGCTAGATGGAAAGCTGGTTAGCTGGCAATCAAAGAAGAAAACATGTGTTTCAATATCAACTGTTGAAGCTGAATATGTTGCTGCAGCTGCGTGTACATCACAAATAATTTGGATTCAAAGTCAATTAAGAGATGATGCAATTAATATGAAAAAGATTCCTTTATATTGTGATTCACAAAGTGCAATAAGAATTTGTCATAATCCTGTGCAGCATTCGAAGACCAAGCACATTGTTCTTCGATATCATTTCATCAAAGATCATGTTGAAGAAGGAAATATTGAAGTTCATTTTGTAAAAACAACGGACCAATTGGCAGATATTTTTACAAAGGATTTGGATGAAAAATCGTTTCTTTGGATCTTAGATGGATTGGGAATGATTGATGGAAATTCTCTTCAAACTGATAAAAGCGAAGAGTGATGGGTCTGAATCATTTGGTGTATGCACGGAAAGAATGATTCAGTGTTCAGAGGTTACTGTTCATGGTCAACGCTTCGAACACTTCGCATTCGGAAGTTTTTAATAAATAATCAGAGGTTACTGTTCAAGTCAACGGTTCGAATGTTTCGTATTTGTACACATTTCAACTAAGGTTAGATTTTTAGTTTGTTAATTTTTTTTATTAAAAACCTGAAAAATCAAAAATATTTTCTTTTATTGAAAAATTAACAATCCAAAAAGATTTTGTTTTAGTTTGTCTTTAATTTTTTTTTAAAAAAAAAATTACAAAAATACCAAAAATATTTTTCATTTATTAGTTTTAACATGTGTATTGTGAGTTTTGTCAAGTTTCAAATACGAAGGATTCATGCGTTTGGATTTGAAGGAAAGGTATGATCTCAATACATTTTGGATTACTTAGGATGTCCCTAGAAGCATGCTGCTGCATGTTGTCTCAAGCCTCGTATGATTCTATGTATGGGAAATGAAAGCCTTGATGAAATTATCTCATGAAAATTTCTTCCCAACAAGGCTTGTATTTGCATAAATCAACAAGAGCTACCTTACTCTTCTCAAATGAGTTAAGAGTTTTCTGTTTTGTCCAATATAACAGAGGTAGCCTTCGATTCTTATCCAATCTTTTTAAACCAAACAATTCTTACATTCCAAATATTCGAAGAAATTTGTCCTTGAGGTTTTTGATCAAACCAATCAAAATCTAGACAAATTACAAATCTGTGTTTATGATCTAATATCATGAGTCTGTGATAGAAGTGAAACCCAAAATATCATAAACCTTAAGGAATTGACGGGGAACCATGTTCTGGATCTTACAAAGCTTTTGCTTCAGTACCTTTTATACTCCAAATCCTATTCATTTCTTTTGAGTGATCTTAATCAAACATTCGAAAACTATGATGTTTGTTCCCAACAAGATCCAGCATAAATGTTTTTATGAATACGATTTCCGTGTGAGTATATTTTTAAAATCATAGTTACTTTGAATATCATTTGCAACCAAGTTGTCACTGACTACATTGGTCATACAACTAATTTTGTTTACAATTCCTCACCTTATTTTAAGGTTGATATGTAACAAAATTTTCGAAGCCACCCCATGTGTCCAATAAAAGAAACCCTTCGAAACTTCTTTACAAGTTATCGATTGTAATTCACGGGAAACCACACAAGCTGTTAATTATCTCTCTTGATAATTTTCGAAGATATCTTTGCCTGGGATAATATTGTTTTAGTGTCAAAAGAAATTGTTGACATCACAAGTTTTCAAAAGTTTTTTTATCCTTGTTTCTCATCTAATTTCTTTTGGAACACAGCATACACGAAATCCTTGAGGTTTGAGTAACACCAACTTAAACTGACGATTTCGAAATTCTGGCAAATGACTTCGCTTTTTAAACCTCAAAGTGAAAGAGCCTAACCTCTATTCCGAAGGCATCTAACGGTTACAATTCTTTTGGGGAATACCAAACAGTCCTATCTCTTGATGACGCATGGTGTATGATAAGCGTGTAAGGCGTGTTGACAGTTACGATTGTTACTTTTTGATGAGTACATTCCGTTTTTCAAGGTGCCATGTCAGCAAGCATTTAATGCATCCCGCTTCAAATTCAAAATTCTAGGGTTACATATAAAAGGGCAAATCAGAACTCCATAACACTTTACGCGATCAAACTTTCTGAAACACAAAAACTCTCTGTGCAATTCATCTTCTTCATAAGTTCTTTACTCAAAATCATCTTCAATGGCGACTACTTCCTCACCAACTACAGATGAAATTATCAGTGTTCCAATTCTGAAGATCCAGGGTTCCAACTACCAAGTCGAATCGGATTTGTCAAAATATCCGGAAGAACTACACATGCTTGTGGTTGCTTTACAGAATTTTGTTCTGTCTAAAGCAATGTTTGACTCATTTGCTGCTCCAATGTCCTGGTTATCAAAGGCAGGTTCTACGGCATCATACAACAAAGAGACTGGGTGTGTTGAATTCACAATGGTCACAAATACAAGAATTAGGGTCTCAAAGCGGTTGTTTTGCAAGATTTTGGGAATTCCGAATTCTGGTCCGTTTGATGAACATACTTCTTCACAAGTGGTGTATATGTTCAATGAGATGGGTCACCAACCTCCATTGACTCGTATTAGTGACTTCAAGAAGTCGGGGTTACCAACAATTTGGAATTTTTTATTTGGTATCTTTCTTAGATGTCTTACTGGAAGAACTGTGGGGTTGGATAAAGGAAGGATGGAGGTCTATGCAATGGTAGCTGGGCTATACTACGATTTGTAGGTTGATTATTCTGAGCAGTTATGGACAGAGTTCATCACAAGTATTTCGAAGACCAGTGCTAAGCAGGGAATTTCTTGTGCAAGATATTGGAGTCTGATAGTTCAATATGTCTATCAGAAGGAGAAAATCGAAGTTCCGGATTACGAAGAGAAATCCGTTTTTCATATGTATGGGAGTCCGAAGGAAGTAAATGATGATCCGGCTATTTTTACCATAGTTTCTCGCATTCTGGATACTATGCTCAAGAAGGTGGATCCCACGAATAATGTGTTGGTGTCATATTTACAATCTATTGACACAACCGTTGTTACTGGGATGTTACAACAAGAAATAAAGAAAAAGTCAAAGAAATCAAAGAAGACAGAGGGTGGGTCTTCGGAAAAAGGCGTAAAAGCAAAACAAAGGAATCAGGAGCTAATCGTTACATCTCGAAATGTCGAAGAGGTGTCTCCGGTTTTAACCTCAGTGGCTGATACACCGGTTATCGAAGCCTCTCCATCTAAAGAAATGATTCCTTCGAAGACGGGGGTTTTTCGAAGAATAAAGATCAAAAGAAAATCTCAGTTGGTAAAGAAAACTCAGGTTACTCATCAAGGGGTTACTGTTCGAGAAATTCCAGCTCCGGTGTCTCCATCTTCTAAGAAGCGAAGGGCTGAAGATATGGCAAAATTTTTGAAGAAAACCCAACGTATCGAAGAAATGGATCAAGTACCTGAGACTCCCGAAGATGAAATTCCAAAAGAAGAAGAAATCCTTCAGTCTACTGAAATCTCGAAGCCTGCTGATATAAAGCTCATTGAATCACTGTCTCTACCACAGGTTACTTCAACAACTGATTCTCCTATATTCCAATCTATTATGGATCAACCCTTCACCACCATATTCTCTACACAATCAACTGATCCACCAAATCCATCATCACCTGTTACTGAAACCATGGCTATTGATGAGGAAACTGATAACGAAGGGTTTGGAGGAACATTCGAAGCTCTTTCCTTTGATAAAGTTGAAGAAGATTTTCCTGACCATATGCTGATGACGATGAAGCAGTTTAAGATATTGAATTCAAAATTGAATTCTATCTTGCAATCTCAAGCGGATGTAGGAAGTGCTGGAATCAATATCTTGGAAGTTGATTCTCTTATGAAGGAAATGGAAAGCAGGGTGATTTCGAAGACTTCAGGGCTAATACGTGATTCTGAAAGCCGCATTCTTGAGAAGACTGATCAGACTGATAGTTCTACTGAAAATATAATCAATTCTATGAGATCTGATTTTCTGAAAGAAGTAAAGGATTTGAAGACTGTTACGAAGGAGAGACATGTGCTCTTCGTACAGGAAGTGAAGAAGGTTCGAGAAGACGTTAATATGAAGATTCGTGAACTTCGTGAAGAAATGACAAAGGAAGTTCAGCATATTCAACAGGGGTATGAATCAGCACATCAGAAGATCGATATCATTTGTGATGCGGTTGTTCAATGTGTTAAGATGTTCGAACAAGTAAATCCTCAGATGATCTCTCTTTCAGCCACAGAAGAACAACATTTTGGAGAGTTGGTGAAGCTGCTGAAAGAACTCAAAGAAATATCTTCGAAATCATCTTCTCCAATTATCTCTCAAGAATTTCTTTCTCAGAAATTCATTCATTTCGAAGCCATTCTTCAAAAACACCTTACTCCATTACTTCGAATTTCAAGCCTTTTGCCGAACGTATCAGATGCCCCACCTGCTGTCACAAGGGTGCAAGGGGGAGAAAAGGTTGGTCAAGCAAAGGCTGGGGAACATGAGAAGATATCTGAAGATTCGAAGGTGGTAGGAAAAGTTTATCCTTCGAAAGTTGTGGTTAAACCAACAATAGTTTCAGCTGCTCCAGTTATTTCGACTGTGACTACAACTGTTCCAATTTCAAGACCTTTTACAAAAGGTATTGTAATTGAGAATGTAGTTCCTTCGAATGTATCTTCGTCAAAGAATGCAGCTCCTTCGAATGTTAAAGACAAAGGAAAAGGAGTCATGGTTGAGAAGACTAACAAAGAGAAGAAAGCTGAGGTGGCAGCTGAAGTTGAAAGAATGAGGCATGTGGAAAGTATTATGCGACAAAGAGCTCTTGAAGGTTCGAATGTTGATAAGGGAGATCCTTCAAAATTGTTCAACTACGAAACTATTGAATCAAGGGTGATGTTCGATCTTATGTATTCGTTTGAAAAGATTCCGAAGAAGAGTTTTGTGGTGACAAATACTGATTATGGTCAACTTGACTTTCCGATCAACGAGATGATGTTCGTCATGCCACAGTTTAAAGCAGAGAAAAAGTCTATGGATGTCGAAGAGGGAAAGAAGATGAAGATAAGATTTCATGCTGTGTTAGCAAAGGCTCAAGAAGAAGTTTGGTACTTGGAGAAGATTAAGAAGGTGATATCCATAAAAAGGGATGTTATTTTCGAAGGAAAGTTTCAGAATTTGAAATATGTTGTGACAAGAGCAAGTGGAAAGATACAAGAGTTCACTGTGGCGGACTTTCCATTGATGAACACTTACGATCTCATCAATGTTGCTCTGATTCTTAAAGACAAGTCCTTCTATTTTCTCCAAGAAACAGAACCATATGTTTTCAGTCTTGGGTGTAGGCACATAAAAATTTTCTTGGAGAATTATTTCGAATGCTTAGCTCAAACTGATGTCGAACTTGCTACTGTTAAAGGCATCGACATTACAGCACCAATGGCTCCTACGAAGAAGCAGGTTGAGTTGAAAAAGTATGAAGACGGAGAAATATGTTTAAAGCCATTGGGGATTGTGTTCGCAGGAAAAGATAAAGCTGGAAGAGCCAAGAGATTCTTGTTTCAAACCTCTAAAGTGGAAAGATATACAAATTCGCAATATACGAACTTAATTGTTCATATGAATCATTGCAAGAAGAATTCAGAAGGAGACAAGAAGGAGATAAAGAAAGTTATCTCTTGGTACATGGAAATCCAAAGAGTGTTGATGTATGCTGTTCAACTACTAACTTCATGAAGACTTCGACCTTTATTCCAAAGGGGGAGATTGTTAGGGTATAAATGTTGTAATAAGTCGAAGTGTTAGTTGTATGGTTACGAAGGATCTCTAATCTTCGTAAGTAGAATCTTCGGATGTAATGTTATATTTACTAAGGCATTTTAATGAATAGTCTGAATGTCTAGTACTTAGTATTTTGTTATGCTTTTGTACTCCTATAAATAGGAGACTGTACTGAGTGAGTACTTAACTTTCACATATTCTTTACAGAGAATTCCTTTGTACTCTGTAAAATCAAAAGCATAATATGAGCTGATCAACTATTATATTTACTCTCGTATTCATCGTATTTCTTCTTTCTTAATTCTTACGTGACTTGATCTTTAAACTCGATTTCAAATCTCATCACTAATGTGTGTGTGTGTGTCTATATATATATATATATATATAATGTTAAATTTGGTCATCAATTATATCTCTCTCTATCTCTCTTTCTCTCTCTCTCTCTCACTCTCTCTCTCTCTCTCTATATATATATATATATATATATATATATATATATATATATGGCTAGGTTCATGTGTTTTTCATGCATTTATTGTGCGCTAAAATATAACAATAGGACTTAGTAAATTAAATAAATATTTAATTAAATAAAGGTTATTATTAAATTATTTCCATAATTGTATGTACATTAAATGATATCCATAATTACAATTATTTTTTATGGAAACTAATTAAATTTGTTATTAATGTCAGTAATAACATTATTTCAGAATGAATTTGCATCTAGGTTTTCATATATGGGTTGGTGTTTTATTTATGGACTCGTTCATTTAAAATACAACAAAGTTGAATAGAATATGAAGAACGATAGTGTATTCTACTAAAATACACTCTCATTCTGTTAAAATATACTCTAGTTTTTCTAGAATATACTTTCATTCTACTATAATACACTCTAGTTGTTTATATTGGATGACAACATCTAATATTTAACTATCATAAGAGTTGTTCATATTTGGTACCCATATAATATCATCCGTTAGAAAATATTTATATTAAAATCTAGACATTAAAATTCATGTGGTATAAAAGTATTTAATTTGAAAAGAGACTCTATATATCAAGTAGATTCTACACGAGAAAGGAATACTAGATAACAAAACAGGATCAAATGAATGTATAAGTCGTAGTCCTCAGAAAAACAATTTTGTTGAAGTCAAGATACTAACTAAGCATCTAGTTCTTTTAAACTTGTCTTTTGATACCTATTGAAATATCCCTCACATAAATAAATTTAAAATGTCTTTAGAATTTAATTTACAAAGTAAATCATGTTTAAAATTTAATAGTTTAACTATTGTGTAAATAGTTTAACTATTGTGTAAATAGTTTTGTCCGTATACATTTATTAAAGGTTAATGATATGTGATGTAGTAACATTTTAATAACAAGAGTTCAAAATATTCCATTACAAAATATATGGTCATTATTAAAATTCCATTTTCTTCCATTCTACGTTACACCCTCCCCCTACCCCCCCCCCCACACACAAATATATATATATATATATATATATATATATATATATATATATATATATATATAGGAAACATTGGATGACATATCAACGGTTTAACTATTAGAGATGTTGATATTTGACTCCAATATAACATTATCTGATTGAGACTATTTAGATTAAAATATTTACATTAAAATGAATTTGGTATACACGTATTTAATTTTATATTTGACTCTAACAAATGGATTATCCACGATGATGTAACAATCAATAACAAAACGCGATTGAATGAAACTATCAGTCCTAACATTTACTATAGCACTTGAGTTTAAATCTAGATACAAACAAAGTAACTAATTCAATTAAACTAATATTTTCATACTTACTCAAACATCCCCCACTCAATTAAAGTTAAAATATCTTTTGAAATCTATTTCAATGTAAAACAAGTTTAAAGTTTAATAGTTTAACTATTGTGTAAATAGTTTCGTCCCAAATTTCTAAAAGATTATCAAAGCTAAATGATCTATTAGTTTGTAACATTTTAGTAAAGAAAGATTTCATAGTCTTCCAATAGAAAGTATATCATCTTCTAAAAATTCTATGTTCTTCCTTTCTATGTAATTAATCAAAATCTAATTTGAGGTGTAATGTACAACATAGATGCACACAATGAAATATTACCCATAATTTTTGGTAATTGAATTAAATTGTACGTCGTTTTTTTAATTCTTGTAAGCAGGATAAGATTCTATCATAATTTCATTGGTATATGTTTTTGTATTCTCCAATGTAAAAAATACAATATTTTTCTAGTCGTAAATGAAATACATTTACTCATTTATAACACGAAATGGATGGAATCTTAGCTTTCAATATTTAATTGAAAACAAGACAAAAAACAAGCTAAAAAGTAGAAAACAATTAACAAAATTTATATATCATGTTACGTGAGAAGTTAAGAAGCATAGATTGTTGAACTTTATGTCTTCATCATAACAAACTTCTAGAACATGTTAAGTGTTCATAGCATTTCACCAAATTGTTTTAAAATTCTATAAATATTTGATGAATTGCCATGAACATTAGCATGTTATAGCAACTTATCCCAACCTATTGAACTTTCTCTCAACTTTACTTCATTACATCGTATATGCACTTTCATAGTAAGCAAATATTCTTTTCAACACCATTGTTGAATTCAAGAGTAATGTGAATGAAAATGTTTGATGGTTTACATATTCTAACTATAGTTTTTATAGCAGTTTTGATTACTATCTTATCTCAAAAAAAATAAATGTTAGATATTGTCTTCAAATGTTTTCCATATATATATATATATATATATATATATATATATATATATATATATATATATATATATATATATAGTTTTGATTACTATTTTATCTCAAAAAAATAAATGTTAGATATTGTCTTCAAATGTTTTCCATATATATATATATATATATATATATATATATATATATATATATATACTAGGTTAAAACCCGTATAACACATGGGGAAAACAACTTAAGATTTGATACTATATATGATAGATAAACCTATGAAACTACGTTTGAAGAAGAATACTAGATATTTCAACTATATAAAAATATGAAATAGAATAAACGTTTACTATAAAGGTTTAATAATTATTCCAGTAGATGACAATCATATTTACAAAGGAAAACAAATTAT
This sequence comes from Lactuca sativa, assembly GCF_002870075.4. Lineage (NCBI taxonomy): Eukaryota > Viridiplantae > Streptophyta > Magnoliopsida > Asterales > Asteraceae > Lactuca > Lactuca sativa. Next base: position 116,851,363 of record NC_056631.2, read on the forward strand.
AATAGATTTATTTATTTAGGTAATTTTTTATAATTCATATTTTAATTTCTTTGACCTCTTTCTAACTATTTCTTATATCCCGTAGATTTAATGGAAACATAGTTATCACTGCTTTCCTTATAAGCATATACTTCAATTTAAGATAAATTTGCTTTCGTTTTATATTCATAAGGTATTAAATCACAGTGTGAAAGGAATATAATCATAATCTTTCACATTACAGTTTAGTGAGTTGCTCATGAAACTGTTGTAAACTTATCTCATGCGAATTCAGTTGCTTAATCTAAATCATTTCATAGGGAAATGATGATTATAATTTCTGACTTATAACACAGATCGAGTATTTGTACTATTAGTTATCTGAAAATGCAACTATTGGATGGATATAATTATCTTTTGTCTTTACAACAGGTATAGATGTCTTGTCAATAAGAATTTCACCATAACAGTTCATTGGTGCTTTGAGATCTGTTTGGACAAACTCTTTGATGGTTCTGAACACATCTTTAGTCGATTAAGATAATGACAATAATTTTTTCTTCTTTAGCCGATCATCACAAACATAAACCAATATAAAGAATCGCTACTAAATTCATTGAATAACACAATTCCTTTATAGTCGAATTCTAAAAAAAAACTCAACATTTTCATTAGCCGCAGTCATAATCATCACCATCATTTATATTAATTACTTTTCCGTCCTCTTGTACCTTCTCTACATATCCATGTCAAAACCATAAAGGTAGGCAAGGAAATCTCAGCAAATTACATATAATCTAAACCATCATAATGACAGGAACTTGGCATAATATAACATGCTTGTAAGAAGGTAAATTGATGATTACTTTGATAAGGAAAATCGATGCTTTAGTGTATGCAAGTATTCTCATGTAAGGTACAAAGAGAGTGATAACATTTAGAATTCAAACTGTGACATACACACTCATTCATTTTATATTATGGTTTGAAGTATGTTTGCAGTTTTTATATAAATAAACAAAAATGCATCATTGGAATTACCAAAACAAACTTGATTTCCAACAAATATACTCGTTCTAGCTTTTAAATATTCAAAAATTCCTAAAGATCCATCGTCATAAATAACTTAATTGTTGTATAAGAATGTTGGACAAACCTAGTCAATGCGGGAACATGAGAAACTACACAGATTAAATTTGTTGTAAATGACGTTATACATTATAATAGTAGTGAAATCCGTTATTTCCAAATTATTTTATATCTATATCCATACATTCAAGAAATTTTAAAGACAAACAATTCTCAAATTGATGAAATAATAGCACAAATTGCATATGAGTGTTACAATTTCAGGGGAAAATAAAAACCTATTTCTACATTCAAAATAAAAGTCTTTCTAAACCTTGCAGTAAGTAAAATTAAAAGTAGACGAACTTTCCTTGTAAATTAGGGCTTGAGTGGTATTGCGAACATGCCAATGTCTAGAAGGAAAGCGGAGGTTTCCTTTCTTATGTCTGGCGATCGTGATTATGAAGTTTCAAAAAATCCACGATTTGGTTATGAAGTTTCATAGATGTAGTTACATTGAACTTGCTCGATTTGTAAAAGATCCTGAAGCCATAGTCATCAGATGCAAGTTCAAAATACAAACATGGCAAAGGTTGTGGGTTGTGCGCATTTCAATAATATACGTGTAAGCTATTATTACCTTTTTGGTTTTGAAGAACAAAATTGTGGTCAAAATCTTTGTTATACTTATAAGAAGGTTCTTGCAATAGTTCATTCTCTTTCTGATTCTGCAAATCAGCGGCTAACCCCTTTATTTTTTATTTTTAGTTCAAAACTTTTAAATTTCGTTGAGGAGAATGGTACCTAAAAAGAAGAAGGAATATATTAGGGTCTGATGATAATAACCAACGAATAAACCAATAAGAGAGCATAAATTGGGAAGAACACGAATTGTTGATCGAAGGTTGGCAAGATATATATAGTGAAGTGCCGACAGTTGTTGATGTGGAGATTGTTTCAAGGGTACTCGACCTGGATGATGGAGATGACGAAGGTGGTGGTAGGCAGTGACATTGGTGGCGACAGGGGGCATCCAAGTGATTTCAAATTTTGAACGCAAAATTAATTTCAGTATCAATTTTAGGATCCAAGACTTTTGGATTCTCTAATTTGAACTCCTTAAGTTTAGGGACGATATTGATGAAGGATCCGACTATATTTACGTTTCCTTATTTTCAGAAATGAAATTGCACGGTACAATTAGGCGAGAAAAGAAAAAAAGGTTTAATATAATGATGTCATGTGGCAAAAATATAATGTAGAAGGATGCATGTGGCCTAAATAGGATTCATTTATTAGAATAGGTAGATATATATAAAATAGTAAATGACAATATCTAACATTTAACTATTATGTTGATATTTGACACCCATATAATATCATCCATTTTTTACTATCTATAGATTAAAGTTAATGTGGTATAAAAATATTTAATTTGATACTAGACTCTAATAAATCAATAATACACCAGAAAGTTATACTCGGTAACAAAACAAGATCGAATGAATGTATAAGTCCTAACCTTCATAAAAACACTTTTGGTTCAATCTAGATACTAACGAAGCGTCTAGCCCAACGGTATCCAATGTTGTCCTCCCTCCTTAGGGTCGAGGATTCAAGTCTCACTTTGGACATAAGTGGAATAACTTAGGAATAGTTTAGTATTTTTTGTTAACTATTTACACAATAGTTAAACTATTAGGATTTAAACATGATTTACTTTGTAAATTAAATTCTAAAGACATTTTAAATTTATTTATGTGAGGGTTATTTCAATAGGTATCAAAAGAAATGAAAATAATTTTGCCACTTGTCATGTTCTCATTCATTTTGACAAATGTCATTTTCTAGAATTTTTAAAATTGTTATTTCCAACTTGTCATTTTTTTGGGATTTCAATTTTCTTAAAATAAATTTCCAAAAAAATTTAAATGAGTTATATATCTGTAAGATTATCGTTCTATTAATTTCATAATAAAATTTCATAAATGATCCAAACGATCTGAATTCTTTCATAAATGCTTTAAACGATTACATTTTGTTATGGAAAAACATTATTTTATAAAATATTTAATGTTTTTATATATTAATATTAAATTTTTATTTTTAATAAACCCGTGTAATACATAGGTCTGACACCTAATGTCTGTGTGTGTGTCCATATATATATATATATATATATATATATATATATATAATGTTAAATGTTGTCATCAATTATATATATATATCTCTCTCTCTCTCTCTATATATATATATATATATATGTATGGCTAGGTTCATGTGTTTTTCATGAATTTATTGTGCGCTAAAATATAACAATATGATTTAGTAAATTAAATAAGTATTTAAGTAAATAAAGGTTATTATTAAATTATTTCCATAATTGTATGTATATTAAATGATATCCATAATTACAATTCTTTTTTATGGAAACTAATTAAATTTGTTATTAATGTCAGTAATAACATTATTTCAGAATGAATTTGCATCTAGGTTTTCATATATGGGTTGGTGTTTTATTTATGGACTCGCTCATTTAAAATACAACAAAGTTGAATAGAATATGAAGAACGATAATGTATTCTACTTGAATACACTCTCATTCTGTTAAAATATACTCTAGTTCTTCTAGAATATAATATCATTCTACTATAATACACTCTAGTTCCTTATATTGGATGACAACATCTAATATTTAACTATCATAAGAGTTGTTCGTCTTTGATACCCATATAATATCATCCGTTAGAAAATATTTATATTAAAATCTAGACATTAAAATTCATGTGGTATAAAAGTATTTAATTTGAAAATAGACTTTATATATCAAGTAGATTCTACACGAGAAAGGAATACAAGATAACAAAACAAAATCAAATGAATGTATAAGTCCTAGTCCTCAGAAAAACAATTTTGTTCAAGCCAAGATACTAACTAACTATCTAGTTCTTTTAAACTTGTCTTTTGATACCTATTGAAATATCCCTCACATAAATAAATTTAAAATGTCTTTAGAATTTAATTTACAAAGTAAATCATGTTTAAAAATTTAATAGATTAACTATTGTGTAAATAGTTTCGTCCCTATACATTTATTAAAGTTTAATGATATGTGGTGTAGTAACATTTTAATAACAAGAGTTCAAAATATTCTATTACGAAATATATGGTTATTATTAAAATTCCATTTTCTTCCATTCTACGTTACACCCTCCCCTACCCCCCCCCCCCCCCCCACACACACACAAATATATATATATATATATATATATATATATATATATATATATATATATATATATATATATATATATATATAGGAAACATTGGATGACATATCAACGGTTTAACTATTAGAGATGTTGATATTTGACTCCAATATAACATTATCTGATTGAGACTATTTAGATTAAAATATTTACATTAAAATGAATTTGGTATACACGTATTTAATTTTATATTTGACTCTAACAAATGGATTATCCACGATGATGTAACAATCAATAACAAAACGCGATTGAATGAAACTATCAGTCCTAACATTTACTATAGCACTTGAGTTTAAATCTAGATACAAACAAAGTAACTAATTCAATTAAACTAATATTTTCATACTTACTCAAACATCCCCCACTCAATTAAAGTTAAAATATCTTTTGAAATCTATTTCAATGTAAAACAAGTTTAAAGTTTAATAGTTTAACTATTGTGTAAATAGTTTCGTCCCAAATTTCTAAAAGATTATCAAAGCTAAATGATCTATTAGTTTGTAACATTTTAGTAAAGAAAGATTTCATAGTCTTCTAATAGAAAGTATATCATCTTCTAAAAATTCTATGTTCTTCCTTTTTATGTAATTAATCAAAATCTAATTTGAGGTGTAATGTACAACATAGATGCACACAATGAAATATTACCCATAATTTTTGGTAATTGAATTAAATCGTACGTCGTTTTTTTAATTCTTGTAAGCAGGATAAGATTCTATCATAATTTCATTGGTATATGTTTTTGTATTCTCCAATGTAAAAAATACAATATTTTTCTAGTCGTAAATGAAATACATTTACTCACTTATAACATGAAATGGATGGAATCTTAGCTTTCAATATTTAATTGAAAACAAGACAAAAAAAACAAGCTAAAAAGTAGAAAACAATTAACAAAATTTATATATCATGTTACGTGAGAAGTTAAGAAGCATAGATTGTTGAACTTTATGTCTTCATCATAACAAACTTCTAGAACATGTTAAGTGTTCATAGCATTTCACCAAATTGTTTTATAATGCAATAAATATTTGATGAATTGCCATGAACATTAGCATGTTATAGCAACTTATCCCAACCTATTCAACTTTCTCTCAACTTTACTTCATTACATCGTATATGCACTTTCATAGTAAGCAAATATTCTTTTCAACACCATTGTTGAATTCAAGAGTAATGTGAATGAAAATGTTTGATGGTTTACATATTCTAACTGTAGTTTTTATAGCAGCTTTGATTACTATTTTATCTAAAAAAAAATGTTAGATATTGTCTTCAAATGTTTTCCATATATATATATATATATATATATATATATATATATATATATATATATATATATATATATATATATATATATATATATGTATATATATATTGTTTTGATTACTATTTTATCTCAAAAAAAATAAATGTTAGATATTCTCTTCAAATGTTTTCCATATATATATATATATATATATATATATTATATATATATATATGTATATATATATATATATATATATACATATATGTATATATATATACTAGGTTAAAACCCTAGTAACACATGGGGAAAACAACTTAAGATTTGATACTATATATGATAGATAAACCAATGAAACTACGTTTGAAGAAGAATATTAGATATTTCAACTATATAAAAATATGAAATAGAATAAACGTTTACTATAAAGGTTTAATAATTATTCCAGTAGATGACAATCATATTTACAAAGAAAAACAAATTATAATAGATTTACTTATTTAGGTAATTTTTTATAATTCATATTTTAATTTCTTTGACCTTTTTCTAACTATTTCTTATATCCCGTAGATTTAATGGAAACATAGTTATCACTCGCTTTCCTTATAAGCATATACTTCAATTTAAGATAAATTTTGCTTTCGTTTTACATTCATAAGGTATTAAATCACAGTGTGAAAGGAATATAATCATAATCTTTCACATTACAGTTTAGTTAGTTGCTCATGAAACTGTTGTAAACTTATCTCATGCGAATTCAGTTGCTTAATCTAAATCTTTTCATAGGGAAATGATGATTATAATTTCTGACTTATAACACAGATCGAGTATTTGTACTATTAGTTATTTGAAAATGCAACTATTGGATGGATATAATTATCTTTTGTCTTTACAGCAGGTATTGATGTCTTCTCAATAAGAATTTCACCATAACAGTTCATTGGGGCTTTGAGATCTGTTTGGACAAACTCTTTGATGGTTCTGAACACATATTTAGTTTATTAAGCTAATGACAACAATTTTTGCTTCTTTAGCCGATCATCACAAACATAAACCAATATAAAGAATCCCTACTAAATTCATTGAATAACACAATTCCTTTATAGTCGAATTCTAAAAAAACTCAACGTTGTCATTACCGCAGTCCTAATCATCACCATCATTTATATTAATTACTTTTCCGTCCTCTTGTACCTTCTCTACATATCCATGTCAAAACCATAAAGGTAGGCAAGGAAATCTCAACAAATTACATATAATCTAAACCATCATAATGACAGGAACTTGGCATAATATAACATGCTTGTAAGAACATAAATTGATGATTACTTTGATAAGGAAAATAGATGCTTTAGTGTATGCAAGTATTCTCATGTCAGGTCCAAAGAGAATGATAACATTTAGAATTCAAACTGTGACATACACAGTCAATCATTTTATATTATGGTTTGAAGTATGTTTGCAGTTTTTATATAAATAAACAAATATGCATCGTTGGCATTACCAAAACAAACTTGATTTCCTACAAATATACTCGTTCTAGCTTTTAAATGTTTAAAAATTCCTAAAGATCCATCGTCATAAATAACTTAATTGTTGTATAAGAATGTTGGACAAACCTAGTCAATGCGGGAACATGAGAAACTACCCAGATTAAATTTGTTGTAAATGACGTTATACATTATAATAGTAGTCAAATCCGTTATTTCCAAATTATCTTATATCTATATCCATACATTCAAGAAATTTTAA